>NW_028300899.1:3532500-3685000 GCF_049000335.1 Polistes dominula
AAAGGCATAAGCATGTTTTTTCATGGATATGAAATTGCCAAAACTTGCATCCGTAACATGATACTCCATTTGTTTTGTTGTTGATGTTGTTGCAAAGTTAAATATTTAACTGAGAAGAATAAAAAATAATATCCGCCAGAAGTTACCCTGAATTTCCACTCGTTTGACTTCATGACAATAAGACTCTTATTGGAATTCGACTTGTCACCACCATCGCCTCCCTGTGAAGATATCACAGACAAAAACAATTTTTACTTCTGCTCTTAAGAGAAGTTTTCTTCCAGTAGAAGTTTTTTCTTTCTTTATAATTAATTTTACATTTTAATGGCACATTTAACTCCGACGATATAATTTAAACTGTAAAAAACATGTATCAAAAGCTGTAAGCAAAAAGATAATTTTCTTTTTTCTTGAGATAATAGACGCTTTTATATGTCGAAAGTAAAAGTAGATCACGTATGAAAGTGTTATCGAATAGTATTAAAATAAAATTTCAAGGATGTCATTATATAAAGTTAATTTATACAAACTGGATTTATTACTATCCCAAGATATAGATGATATAAGCGGAGCTACTCTCTTAAGAAATTAATATTAATTTCATTCATATAAATATAATTATATTAATCTATGGTTCTTTCTATTTATGTGTGTTACTTATTACAATTAAAAAAACACATCCACTTTGCAACTTTACTAATCATATCATATATAATATTTAATATATAGTTAATATTAATAAATGTTAATACTACATATGTCCTATAAATGAAGAAAACTAAAAATACAAAACATTTTCACAAATCTTATAACTCACCAGTCTTTGATACAAGATTTTAAAATCATCTATATAAAATTGTGTTGTGACATTAATATTAAAAAAAAAAAACATTTTCTATTCTCATAAATAGCTCAATAATAAAAAATTAAGGAAGGGTAAAATAAGTCTCTCAAAAACTTAAAAAATAACATTAAAATAAAAACATATTATTAATTTAATTAGTTCTCATTTTACCTTGTCTTTTTTATCCTGCCTTGCGTATGGGAAACACGGGATTACCGCTGTAACTCTGGATGCAGATGCTATTTTACAAGCATTTATCATAATCAAAAGTTCCATCAAGTTATCGTTAACTTCTCCGCTTCCACTTTGAACAATGTACACATCTTCTCCTCTGACTGATTCTCCTATTTCCACGCTGTTTAAAATATGAAATAAAAATATTTTAATAATTAGATTTTTTCTTTTTTTGTCTTTTTCTTTTAATTTCTAAAATTACATACTAGTAAAACATGAACATATATTATATTAAATTACGCGATATAAATAATATATATTTATCAATGATCATATTAAATTTCACGATTACTGTTAATAAGTTACATATAATCTTGTGCTTGACTAAACATATCTAATCATAAGGAGGAAGCTCTATAGGCATTATACGCGACGAGGACAGATCTATACTATATCGGAAAATTTATATATTGCGTATTAAAAATAAAACAGAAACATTAGCGAAGAAAAAAACTATTGTTTCAATTAACATAATAATAGTCAAAAAATTATATCGATAGAATTGCGCATGAGATAAAACGCAAACAAGCAAGTACACCGGTTCTTTTGTGAGTGTATGTGTCTATCGGTGAGGTGACATTAAAAACATAGGAATGATAAAACGTTGACATAAAAATAAATGATCTGCAGTATCCTTCATAAAGGAATAGATACAACTAAAAATAATTTTTATAAATTACACAGTGACACGTGGTCTATATTTCAATGTTAACCCATTAAAAGAATAAGAAAAGCGTGGTTAAGTTATTGGAAATAACGATCATTACCATGTCTCGAGGTTGCTGAACTTCTTCGTGACAACTTTTCCAATGTCAATCCCAAGCCTGTCAACAATTCGTTGGGCAAGCTCAGGATGAGATGTACCACTGAATACTTTGATATTCGGCATCCTGGTTTGTAATAACCTAGCGCGAGAATTTTCCAAGTTTGCCCGTAACAAACTCTTAGCACGCACTGGCTGCGACACAGGCATAACTGAAAAACAGAAAGTATCGAAAACCCCCAACCAATAGTATACATCCCTTCTCTGCGCCACCGGAAGTAACGTAACGAATCTTAGCTCCGCCCACTTTCAATCCGATATTGTTACCGCGTTAAATATTATTATTCTCTTTTAATTTTTTTAGCGTCATTAGATCTTTTACGACATAATCTCATACGTCTTTCATTGTTTAATCAAGAAAATGAAGAAGACAAAAAAAAAGGAAAAACATGAGTTTGATTTCAATTTTCTAACGTCACCCGGCGTCTACCCCATGTCACCATTTTGTTGCAAAGCATGCTTGTTCGTTTCTTTACGATGCTGCATATATTAAATACACACAGTATATAATACATTCTTTTAAAAAAAGGCGTCAAATTTGGCGCGTTAAACGTCGTTTATTCATTGACCTTGGGATATACGAAAAAATAAAAGAAAATTATAATAATAATAATAATAATAATAATTTAATGTGTTACATCTCTTAATAATAGGAATGGGAATAGATAATAATAATACTATTTTATTTTTTTAATACGACTTTTTGATAATCAACGAAGTTGAAAAAGTAAGAGAGAGAAAAGAGAGAGAGAAAAAGTGGTATGCAATAGCAAATATATTAAGCGAAAGAGAGAGGGAGAAAAAAAGACACGTGTTCTCGAGGATAAAAGAAGGCAATCTTGATCGAAAATTTTTTCTGTTTTTTTTTTTTTTTTTTTTTTATACAGTTAAAACGTCCTTGAACGATAATAAGCGAATGAACGAATAGAACGAGATGTTTCCGGCGAATTCACAATTTGGCGGCAATTTGATATGCGCAATGGCGAGAACGTAGCATAGCGCCGTGATTTTAGACAAACTGATGAAAGTGCGCATTAAAGGGGAGAATAAAGCAGAAGAAGAAGTCGTTAAGATAGATAGGTAAAAGAAAGAGAGAGAAAAAGAGTACGAGAGTACGAGAGAATAATTGACAGTCAGCTTTTTATTCATCATCGATGTGGCGCCGACAGAGCGGCGATCGGTACAACGACAAGTTGTTAGATGCGTCCGCACGAGAGGAGATTTATTTAATAATAAAAGAATAGAAGAACCACATTAAGAAAAGAAGTCATTTAAAGATTTCCTCATCCCTAATATTTCTCAGCTGGATCGCGTGGAAATACGAGGTTTCTTTCGAACGGCGATACACGACACATCGTGAAGAAAGAGAAGGAGTGCGCACTCGATAGAAAGAAAGAAAGACAGAAAGAGAAAGAGAGAGAGAGAGAGAAAGTAAGAAAGAGAGAGAGGGAAAGAGAGCGAGAGAGAGAGAGAGAAAGAGTTGACGGAGAGGACGAAGAACATAATCGTGGAGAGCGCGTACCGGCTGACTCTGGAGAGCAGCAGTTCTTCCTTGATTCCATTCGTTAAGACGCGAGATTCGAAAAGACGATGAGAGGAGCGTGCTGACGACAACGACGACGTCGCGCGTTAAAGATTCGGAAACTATGGCGAACATCGCGGCGCAGCGAATCAAACGGGAATTCAAAGAGGTTATAAAGAGCGAGGAGGTGAGTGGAGGAGGAACATCATCACCTCTTGGAACAACGCATACAAAACTTAAACGCATACACAGGGTTCGATCTCGAATCAATGAATGCGCTTAGGAGAAGAAGCGCTTTGAAGTTATGATATATGCGACTGTTGCGTCTTTTCCTTTATCTTTCATTGTTTTCTCTTTATCTCACACATATCGTGTGCACGGTATAATAAAAGGAGATAGAAATAAGTAGATAGATAGGAAAAGATAGAAAGAGAGAGAGAGAGAGAGAGAGAGAGAGAGAGAGAGAAAAAGAGGGAGAACCGAATAAAAAAGAGGATGTACTCAAAAGTTCTACTTCTACTTCTACTTCAACTTTTCGACTACTTTTACTTATTTGGACGAGTTGTGTTATGAATAAAGCGCGTAATCACCTGTTGTATTCAACGAATGCACAATTAAACGCTTGTCAGTCATTATATTATATGAGGACACGTTTTAATCCAAATGAACGTTAGAGTTTATCGCTAACTCTAAATATCAATTTCGTGCTTTTAAGCGAACAATCAGATAATCGTAAACTCGAATATATGCGAGAAAAATAATCTTCGAATAAAAATCGTATCTCCTTCGTGATATAGTTATATTCAAAAATACATATCTCTCGTCTTTCAACGCCTACGATATTTAATGTGGGCACGCTGTTGTGTTATGTAAAGTCGAAGTAACCGAATTATGTTCTTGCTGAGTCAGCGAAAATAGTAGTTTACGATCGATCCCGTTTTATGTATCATATCATATCATATTTTTTGGTTTAATAGTAGATAATGAGCCTGATGAAATTATACTAATAATCGACATTTTTATTATTTCTTTTTCTTTTCTCTCTCCTTTTTTGTTGAAATAAACATGAACGGATTAGAATAAATTCTACTTTTATTTTTATTGCTCTTTTCTGCATACCTGATTTGTCCTCTTCTTGTATACACTTTATTTCCTTAGTTACTCTATGCTTCTCCATCAGATCAACTTCTCTATTAAATTAATTTTCCAATAACAAATAGCTTCTACGTACTTGTGTATAAACAAAAAATAATTATAGCTTTACGAGAATTTTGTAATCATTATATATCATGTTGAAATTAAATCTTATCATTATAGGATATATTTTGTAATGCTTTCTCTTATCTTCTTCTCTTATCTCTTATCCTTCGGTTCAAGGGTTCAAGGATTCAAGGGTTATGAAAATACTATGTTATACATTTTCAATAGAATCTAATAACTCATTTGTTAACAACATGTAGAATGTTTATTTAGATAGGTCATTTAGTCTTGTTTGCTTAATGATACTTATCTGTCATATTGTGTAAACTTCTCATTTACATTTGCAATAATTTTAAAATGTAAACATGTTATTATTTATTTTTACCACAGCATGATTTATATCTTGTTTTCCTTTACTTTCAACTGTTTTTTCCTTTTCTTTAGTATAAAAATATTATTAATAATAATAATTCATGCAATTTGATCTCTTTTATCAAATGTTTTTAACAGAACATTTTATTACACATACAATTTTATTATCATGAATTTTCTTTTTATTATTCAAATTATTACATTGGTTTTTATATTTTGTTACAGGTTGCAAAGTGTGCAATCAAAGTCGAGTTGGTAAATGATAGCTTCACTGAATTAAAAGGGGAAATAGCTGGACCACCAGATACACCTTATGAAGGAGGTAATTTTGTACTTGAAATCAAAGTACCTGAGACGTATCCCTTCAATCCTCCTAAAGTAAGCACTTTGTAAGTTAATATGTTTTTAATATCTTGATCGTTTTTATGCGTGGTAATAATTATTATGCTATATTTAAATATTGTATATTGTAGTTTGCGTACATTAAAATTGATAATTTAACTATTTTTACTTAATTTAATTTGTTTTCTTTATAGGTTCGTTTTATAACAAAAATATGGCATCCCAACATATCTTCCGTCACAGGTGCTATTTGTTTGGATATATTAAAAGACCAATGGTATATAATTCTATCTTCTATGCCTATTAATCTATCATTCCAAAAATTTGATGTATAAATTAACTCACGGGTTTATATTTATAACATGAAATATATTTTTGATCATTATCTTTACATTCAAGGGCAGCTGCAATGACCTTACGAACAGTACTGCTGTCATTGCAAGCCTTGTTATCTGCGGCAGAGCCTGATGATCCTCAGGATGCAGTAGTAGCTAAACAATATAAAGAGCAGCCTGACATGTTTCGTCAAACTGCTAAACATTGGACATTTGTATATGCGGGTGGTATGAATATTCTTTCTTTTTCTTTTCTTTATTGCATTAACACAAGATAGAAGTTTATTTTATGTAAATGAATTATATATTAAATTTTTTATTAATGATTGTAGGTCCCGCAAAAATGCCCGAGCTAGATGAAAAAATAAGACGATTAACGGATATGGGAATCGAAGAACATAATGCAAGAGTTGCCCTTTCCTCGTATAACTGGGATTTGGAACGTGCCACCGAACAGCTCTTCAGTTAGTGATAACTGTACAGTTAATTCATTATACAAAGACCACTCATTTTGTCATTTAGGAACTTCTGTAACAACACACTCAACTAATTATACCATAGCAGTTTTTATAATCAAATTTAACTCCTTTTAATAACAATATTTCCACTATAAAAAAAAGCCCAAAAAGAAGAAGAAAGAAGAACATTCAATATATCTAATTTGATATCTTTGGTAGTTATCTGCTTGATTTATAAAACACAGGATTGGAAAGAAATTTAGCAAAAGAATATAAAGGCAAAATTTATAAGTAGCTATATATATCTCAAAGATAAGATTCACGAACAATAAATTTTAGTTTTTAATTTTAATTATTTCGACAGACCTCTGATAATGATGAGATTGTACTTTCCAAGAATATTTCTAACTGTTATGGAAATTCAGTAGTGTGTTCATCACGTCTTTATATATTCTTTTTTTTTTTTTAATTATTTTTATATATATACATATATATATATATATAGTTGTACAATGTTTGGAATGGTTGAGTGTGTATTTCTTTTTTTATTTTATGGTTAACGCAAAACAAACACATAAAAGTCTTCTTTTCTTCATTCTCTGTTCATAAATTCGATAGGTCAGAATATTACATATACCTTTTTCATATATATTTCGTTTTTTCTTTTTCTTTTTAGACCAGTAAAGAAAAAAAAATAAATTCTTCTAGGTACTGTATTGAAGTCTTTATGAACAGTGCCTAATATAATATCATTGATTTGTTATAGAAGTTAATGCACGGTACGATGCTTTTTATACAAGAGCATGTGTTAAGATAGAAAATATGTTTATTTTTTTTTATAATCTTCAATATTATTTTCCTACACTTCTTTTGTTAAAACCATACAGAAGTGTAATTGCGATTAGATTCGGAATGTATGTTACTGAAATAGATGAAAATTTAATAATGTTAGATTGTATTTATAAAAACGTTCATACACTTTAATACCATATTGTTAATATTTACATTTTGTACATTTCTGGTGTTGGGTTATGGACGATGACCTGATTCTTAATGATCACCTCATATGCACATAGAAATATTATTTTATATTCAAATTTAGTAATTGACATTCCAGACTCAGACTAACTGCATTTATATATTCATATTACTATTATTTTATTCAAAACTTATACAAAAAATATGCATTACAAAATTATATAAAATTTTGCTGTATGAAAAAGTATTATGCACATACATCGTAAATTTTCATACTATTTAGTTAAAAAAACAAATGTTTATTAAAGCAAATTTCTATGTTCCATGGGAAAAGAAGGTTAATTTATAAAAAATTTTTTTAAATTAATCTGATAAAGTTACTTACTATACAAGATGAAAAAAAAAAGTAAGAAAGAAAAAAGAATAAAACAAAGAAATAAACAAATTTTATATTGTATATGAGAAAATATTAAATACGTAGTATATAATTGAATTTCTCTAATTTTTATGTAATATTGAGACAATTGTATCGAATATGATTCTCTTTTCAAACGCATGTCAATTCAATTAAACCAAAGTAAGAATCTTTGTTCAAGTAGATCTCTTATTTTTAATTTTTAACACGACTTACTTCCACTTTATATATACCGGGTGTCCTGTATATATTTAAATTAGGAAAACAAAATATTAACAATTGATTAATTATATATCTTTTATCTTTATATTACCAAAATCTTTTTATTAAAAAAAGGTTGTAAACAATAATATAGGTAGAATACAATATTGTATAAAATAGGTATCAAAATACATATATATATTTATAGTTCCTCAGTAGAATCATAAGTTATTATTACATTCAAAGTAAATATTTACATGTAATATTTTAAAGTTATGTTCTTAATAGATAAAATATAATTAATCAGTACAAATAGATAGGAAAGTATCATTGTCAAAAGGAATAATGTCTGTACATTCTAAATTTTCTTGTAGAAAGGGTTGCTAAAAATATATTATCGTTAAATTTGAAAGAACACATATCTATGACTGAATCAGACACTGGAAGATTGTACACTTGATTCCCAGTTGTCATACTCCAGAATGGAATGCTATTAGTAGATTCTTGATGCGCTGCAATTAACGTGTCGTTTCCAATAGAAACTTGACAAGGCCGTGATAAAAGCCGTTGAGAATGTCCAGCATGAAACGTATGTATAACATTGCATAAGACCATATTATCATTTCCATTTTCAATAGTACATACAATATGTCTTGTTTGAGGTCTATGTTCGTTAGGGCGACAAGATATTAGAGCATGGTTATCTTTCTTATCATAACGTGCGGAAAAAAAAGGGCCAACTATATTCATTTCCTTGCATGTATATGCAGATTCTGTAAGTTCGTATGCGTTACAACTGTTTAAACGACATGCTATAAATCCACCTTTACTGATTCCATTTCCTAAATACGCTGGTACTGATGCTAAAGAAACAACAGGTGATCGATCATAACGACTCGTTAAATTATTAGCAGGACCACTCGTATTTCTAATATCATATTGTATTATTGATCCGTTTTGAGCACCAGCAAAAAAAACATTAGCATCGTCGCCTGACCAGCAGCAACTCCATAACGTAAAATCTGTTTTATAAGAATGCATTATAACATTGGTACGCATATCAATTAATTTAGCAGTTTTATCAAAGCCAACACTTAAAAGCATATTCTGATTCGAAGGGTGAAAATTAATGTCTCTTATAGGTTGAGAATGAAGAAAAAGAAATTTTCTAGATAGAAAGGTTTCCACATCTATTCTTTTGACACCATATCCTGTAAATATGGGATTTTCTGATTTTTGCGAAACGACCAATAATCCATACCAAGAATTATAATCTAACACACGGCAACCATCCTCTTTACAAATATCTATAGATTGCTCAAGATGAAACTTATTGTTTGTATATTCGTCTTTCATGCAGTGACTCAAATCATTTTTAACGGTCTTTAATTGATTTTGTAAATCACTTATATAAGTTTTCATATTAGCCAATTGTTCTTCGTATACCTCTTTTTGTATTTTGTTAGACATTAATTGTGATTCAAGGTGATTGTTTTGAGTCTTTACAATTGACAATTGACTTTTCACTAATTCAAGTTCAACATTATCGATAGATACCAATTTCGTAGCATATAAATTCCTAATATCCTTTAAATTAGCTTTTATATTACATTGTGGACATCTTCTGTTAGAAGGTGTACAAGAAACTTGTAACCATTTTGTAACACAACTGCGCCCAAACAAATGTCCACAACGTAAACAGCACAAGCGATGATCTCCAGTTGCTGTCCATAAATCCATACAAATTGGACACGATTGATGGGAATCTTCTGTTATACTTTTATCATTATTATGTTCCAGAGATTTTTCTGTCGCAGAAGCTGTTTCACCTTAATTAAAAATAAAATTATATATACTATGTAGATAGAACAAATGTTCTCTTATATATGATAGAGAGAATTCTATATTTACATTTTGTAACTGGCTCATTACTTGTATTTTCGGTAATAGTGTCAGTGCTCGAATTATTTTCTTCGTTATTGAATGGTGATTCATTTTCTTCAACATTTATTACTTCAGGTGCATCACTTCCATCTTCTGATTCATCATCGTCTGTAAAAATAATAAAAAAATATCCTGATATATTTGCAATATTAAAAATTTTTTAATCTATGTTATTAGTTCTTTATTTTATTTTATTTTTTTCTTTCTTATTAAGAGTCACATTGACTTTATGGTCATCAGCAACTACTTAATTTTTTTTATATTTATGAATGAAATCATAGATTTATACTTAACTGTATTCCATATTTTCTTCCATTTTCTTGTTTTTTTAAGATATTATTATTTTATGTTATGGATTTGAAGTATTTATAATACTTTGAATAAATTATATAATCTTTGGATTCTTTTAAAACATAATATTTAGTAATATGTATTAGCATTTATATTTTGGTATAGTTTGTATATATTATTAAGTATTTGATTATCCTTAACGATCCTCGATTTGATTTAATGATATAAAATATTTGTTTTCTTTTAATTATCCTAATACAAAATAGTCTTTTATTATATCAACCATTTTATATGAAAAAAATATAACCAAGAAAGAGACTAGATTTATTAAGTATAAATCGAGCTGCGACTACAGCGCCAGTAGTATCAAATTTTCAAACGAAAAAATTGGAATCATTCGATTTCAAACATATTAAAATAATTTTCATAGAAGGATTTATATAAATCTTTTTATATATTTTATATATATAAGATGTATAGATTGAATTAATTAATTTAACTTTTATATAATAAAAATTGTTATTTATTATTAGGGATAATTCTGAAAGATTAGGCAAATATTTTGTCACTAACAAGAAATTGAATGTTCAAAACTTATTAAAATGTAATAGTATCACTAATTCTACATTATCTTATTAATTTTATATTTATTAAGGTAATATTAATTTTTGTTATTGATATATGATTATATTACCTTACTTACAATTACTATAATTATAATATTTGTGTAAAAATATATTGTGATAAATATTTTCTTGTTACTTGTATCATAGTTACAATAGCTGCATTCAAATAATACGTTTCTAATCGATTGAAACTATTGACAGATAAAAGATGATCGTAACGTGTTTATATTTTTTCAATTACAGTCTCTCTAAAGTGAGTGACACGTTAAAATTTTATTTTTCCTCAATAAAATAATTTTAAGAAATTAATAATAATAATATTAAAATATTTTGTTTCAGCTTCGGTTTTTAAGACGTCAAAAATTGTTCGCCGCTATTTGATATCAACACCGAGTCCTCGTTAAAAATAATAAATAAAATACAACGAACACATAATAAATATTTTATATATTAGACAAGAATTTAAAGGAATTGTACGAAGAACGGTGTTGTTACGAAGGTAAAAGAATGAAGGTAAAAATTACGAGTACACGTAGTTGCAAAAACGCGGATTTATTTTTATTATTTTATAATGAACGCAACAAAAGGAAAGGCTATTCAATTTTTGTCGATTAATCTCACTATTATTTATTTTAAATATTAAATATTAAATTATTGTTATATTATACAAAATAATGAGAATTAAATAATTAATTTTAGACGCGACGGCTGTGTTCATTGAATCATTTAAATTCACCAAAAAATTCTACAACATCTATTCACGGATCTGATTTAGAAAAGTCTATAAAAAATAATAAAAAATTGTTTGACATAAAACGTCGACGTTTACAACGAGGAAAACTTCAAAAAAATAACGGAGAGCATGGAAATGATTCGTGCTTAAAAAGAGATACATTTGCATCTTTGGAATCTTTATTTGATATAAAAAAACCTTTACATTTATCTAAAATAAATTTAGTTCAAATTCAGCAATATAAGAAAAATATCGTTTTTGAAAAACAAAATCTTAAAGACGTGAAACATTTGGAGGGAGATTCAATTTCAAAAACTACCGAATTATTTACGAATATTACAAATATTTCAAAAGAGGTATAATATTTTTTTATATAAATATATAAATATTAATGATGAAAAATTCATTTGAATTTTTCTTTTAGAAAATTGAAGAAGACAATTTTATTACAAATAATACGTTAGAAGAAAGTGGAGAATCGAACGTAAATTCACACGAAATAAATCATTCAAATGAAAAAGATTTATTGAAGTAAGAAAATAATAAAATTCTTAAGAAAAATTTGATGTATAAAAATAACACATTTTTATTTGATATTTTTTATTGATAGTAACCCTATCGAGCAGGAAAATCAGTTAAATAAAAAAATGGCAGATGAATCTATAGAAGTATTGCAAGAAGAAGAAGAAGAGAATGTTGAAGAAATACAAACTGATACCGAAAAAGCACCGAAAGAAGATGATAAGCCTTCTCCACCATCTTATCCAATACCAGCTGGTGCTGGAGAGGGTGCATTAAATTTATTTCCTTATTTTTTCTTTTCTTTAAATAAAAATATATTGGAAGATTTTTTAACAGTTTCATCAAATAAATCAGGTGTACCAGTTCAAGCTGGAAGACGACGCGAGTCCGTGTTAAGTGCTTCACCTTTAGCGGAAGAATCCGTGATAGCAGAATTGAAAGCAGCAGATGAAAGATGTAAAGTAGTTGCAGACGAAATTAAAAAATTAAAAGAAGAAATGCTTCAGCTTGTTGATGTAAATATTATTTTTTTAAAATCTTGTAGTATCGTATTTTAGTTATCTTGTTTAACATGTAATTTCTTTGTAGAAAAAAGAATTGACAGACGAGGATACAATAGTGATTCAAAAAAAGCAAGAGGATTTAATGTCAAAGTTGGCTGAGTTTGAAGAAATGACACGAAAGTTACAGAGACTGTTAGGATTAACTGATCCTACTAGCGAAACATTTTCTAAAATGTTCGGCTTGTTAACTTTTCCGCATACAAAATCAATCGATGTAAGATTTATTATTGGTTATTTTTTTTTTTTAACGTTTGAAGAAATTCTTTAAAAATACCCCAGTTAATTGATTAATGCCAGAGTAATATAGGATTTTTATTTACTAATAACTTATATCCATACAATTTTTTATTAATTCTTTTACGCATAAAAATGATGTGATTTTCGAATGATTTTAAAATATTTATTGTACACAGGGTGCTGGAGAAGAGATCGAAATTTTACCAGTTGAGAAAACTAAAGATGATAAAGAAAAACCCAAAGTAGAATTGGCGCCTGTGATAGACGATCAGTTTGATTTACCTCAACCAGAATATCAAGAAGACAAGTAAATTAAAAATAATATATGAATTCTGTAATATGATATATTTACATTTATATATTATATATTTAAAGGCTTCCAAGAGTGATCGTCTGTGGTTACACAGAAGACGAAATGCCAAAGATTGTGATAGCAGACGGTGAACGAGGAGGAAAGAAAGAATGTTTGCAAAATTTAACAGGAAAATTGACTGAATCCTTGACTATGCAAGAAAAATTAGTTAAAGAGAATGCACAACTCGAAGGTGGAAAGTACGTTCATAAAGAATAATTATAATTAATTTTAAATAATATAAACACATTAGAATTAAAATTAGTAATAAAAAATCGATTTCATATCGAAACAATCGAAGAATAAACAAAGAAATTATATAAGAAGTTAATTAATTGCCGTGGCAACAAACTGTCAATGTTTTTATTCAACGAATGTCGCAAGACGTACTTTTTAAGCTCGACGAATTCCGTATGATCATTTACAGCTTTATGACACAATTTCTTTAAAGATGGATGCATTTTATCCATAATTTGTAACGTGAAAATCGTATTTATGTGTATACCATTCTTGACAAAAATTTCGTCTATCTTTTTTGGGAATACATTTGTAGATACGAATTGGAAGAAGCATTATTGGAGAAAGATACAGCTGTTGAATGTCTTCAACGGAAGGTATGCGGATTGCAAGCTGAAATACGTTTAATGGTGAAGGAGAATACGGAATTAAATCGTCGATTGGCTTGTTTAAATCAACGTATCACTACTCCTACTTGCTGTTACACCCATACGGAACGTAGGTCATCTTGTTCACCACCAACAGTTTCATCTTTACCAGCATATTCGCAAGTTACTTCATCGCTGCCGGATCAGGGTTGTTGCCAGTGCAAATATTGCGTTACTTACGATAGTCCTGTTCAATCGCCTACTTCTATATGCGGTAAAAAATATAAAGCCTACTCTTTTTATTTTGTATACGTTTTATAAAAATATTTGTTAATTAATTGATTTATTTGTTTGTTCAGTGAATTCGCACAGCCGCAAGACTTCAAACGATTGTAGTAAGAATATTTTATCAAATCTTACTTTGTTCTTACAGAAATAAAAAATTATACTAATAAAAAGTTTTTTTTTTTTAATATTAGGATCATCCAGATTAGCAGGTGGTGCATCGAGAACAGGCAACTGTATTTTGAGTAGAAGTTCATCACAAACCGAAGAAATGTGTTTCCGTAATCCAGCAGTTTGTCCTAAAGCCTGCCCCGAGCCAACACCTAGAGGTGTTTGTCCAGCCGAATTGGAGAACAAGTTTACCATTTATGGGAACAATACGAAACAATTGGTACTGTTCTTTCTTTCGTATTTCGTATCTTAAGTTTTTGTTTGTTATGGTTTAATTTTTATGAACTATTCGTATACAGGCACAACAGTTAGGTAGCATGGAGTGTGAAGTACGAAATATGCAAATAGAATTAGCGAATGTTCAACGAGAACGTCAACAATTGGAACAACAACGCAAGTTGCTTAAATGTTCTGGACCCTGTGCACCATGTGCCTGCTGCCCTCCACCACCACCACCACCACCTTGTGGTGGTCTTCCACCTTCTATGATTTCAAGTTACATTCCAAGTACTCAATTACCTCTCCCAATTTCTCCATCATCTGCAAATGGAAACGTTCCACTCATGCCTATGCCAAAGGTATTTTCAACGCGTTTCTTGTTTATAATATTCATTTGATAAGAATGATTATATTTAACTATTAAGTTTTTGAGTTGGGTAATCATATAATGTTCGATATAAATAAATACAGCTCTGAAGACATTTACGCTCGTTTTTGGTCAGGCGCAGATCAGTCAACAATCCACGTCTGCTATGTGTACTGGACCCTGTATAACAGCACCAATGGTAAGGATCACTCGGCAAGATTCAAAATAATTTTAGGTGTGATCCTTATTACTTTTTTTTATTTCATTAGGGTGCAAGCACTTGCCCTCAACAACAATTACGTGATTTACGAGAACAATACGCACGTCTTCAAGATGATTACAAGAATAAATTATGCGAAGTATCTTGTCTTAGAACCGACATGGAAAAAATGAAACAAGAAGTCCGAGACTCGAAAGAAGATAAGGAAAGAATGGAAATAAAATTGATAGACACGCAGGAACGTTTGAAATCTTTAGAAGCCGAAAGAGAGAAATTCGAAGGTAATCGTTTTAAATAAACATTTAATGCTTTTATATGTACATGTACGAAGTTAATAATTTTAAATTTATAAATTAGGACAAAAAGAACAGATGATGGAGCAAGAACAAGCATTGATAATGGCCAAGCAACGTTTTGGAAAAGCACAGGACGAATTGGAAGAATTACGATCATTGATTCAAGATCAAGCTGCTCAATTAGAGGATTATCGCAATAAATATTTACAAGTTCGTTCGATGAAATTTAATATTTATTTTATTCATATTTTCCTTTGATCGACTAGATAAATTAAAAATTTAACGATAACTTATTTTAGGCTCAGCAACAGGTTGAGGAACAACGTCGACAACTCGATCTCATGGAGATGGATAATGCAAGAATGAATGAAAATGTAACATTAGAAATTGGAAGGGTCAAAGTAAATTAATTTTCATTATTATTTATTAATTAAAAATAATATTGATTGAAAATGAAGTTAATTTTACTATGAATTTGTAACAGAATCAATTTCAAGAAAAACTCGCGGAACTCGCACCTTTGCCAGACATCTTGAAACAAACACAAATGAAACTTCAAGAAGCTCAACAAATGAGATTAGTAGCCGAACGTAATTGCGAGGATCTTTCGCGAGAACTTTTAGGATGTAAAGATAAGATTCAAACGTTGCAAAGTCAATTGGACGCGCTACGTAACGAACATCAAACATTACAAGTAAGTTTAAGTATTCCTAAGATTAAATAATTAAAACACATGGACTTATTCGTTCGATTTTATTTTAGGAGGAAAGAGGACTTGGTACGGGACGATTCGATGAGTTAGAAAAGAAGAATGCTGAATTAAGACATGACAATGAACGTATGAGAAATACACTTGCTAGATTCGAGGAACACGAAGCACAATTGCAGAAACGTATAGATGAAAAAATGCATGAAATAACACAATTAACTGCAATGCTCGAACAAGTAAAATGGGAGAGAAAGATGGGGAAACCATATTTTAGTTTGAAAATATGTTATTTTTTCTGTTTTTTTTTTCTTCTGATGTTTACAATATCTTCTTGAAGGTGAGAGAAGACAGTGCAAGACAAGTGGCACGTACCAAAGAAAGATGCGAAACAGTGAGACGAACAATGCAAGGTCAAATAGCTGAGATGGAAAGACAACTAGCTCAGTGTAGAGCGACAGCTAGAGCAGCACAGAAAGATAGAGACGAGGTAATCATTTCTTTTTCTTCTGAACTCATACATATTTTTATTTAATATACGTTCATCGAAATGAAATATTTGTATTCTTATACGATACAGATTAGGCAAAAGATGCAAAGTCAGATAAACAATTTAAACGAGGCTTTTGAACAAGCTCAAGGCCGTATTAGATCATTACAAGGACACGTGAATTATTTAAAAACTTCGTACAGTAATGTTTTTAAAGGACAAGGAGAGAGTCCTGTTGGTTTGCCAGGAGACGGTACGCTAGGTGCGGGGTACGATTCTTGCGACTGCAATTATTAATTGATAATGTCATATATTTTTAGCATTTTTACATGCTCTTGAACATTTTTAAACGGTATTTATTAAAATAGAGCTACTATATTTTTTTTCTACTTGTATCGTGAGATAGATAATTTTAAATCAATCGTGACTTATTCGTATTCGAAATATTTTTGAAAATTTTGGAAGACATTCAAAGAAACACAAGCGATTCATTTGATCATCAAGAACGTAACAGTGGATTTGTAAAAAAAAGAAGGGAAGCATTTTATAAGTTTGTTTTGAACCATGTATATTTATTCAATAAATCGACCATGTATTTTCTTTTTATATTATCAATGAAGTTAGATGATGAAAACAAGAAAATATTCGTATATAAAATAAGACGAATTATGAAATAAGAAAGAAAAATATTATTTACAAAGGAAAGGGCATATGTATCTAATGTTATTTAAAACTGTATCAGTTCATTTCAACAGAATGAAGCATGTTGAGTAAATTTAATATAGCATCGGAACGTAAACGTACTCGTTCCATTTCCATACGAAATTCTTCCAGTTGAGATTCGATACGCCGTGTATACGCGTGACAACACCTGTAAGTAAAGAAAGATTAATTAATTATTATTTTATAATATTTTTTTTATTTATTTTTTGTAATAATTATTTTTAATTCCTGCGAAGAGGTGAAGAGGATACAAGAAAAAAAATCTAAAATACATATACAAACAAATAATTTTTATAAGATATAATTTTTACCTTCTATTAGATTGTTGTGCATTTGAATAACCAGCTTCTGGTGAACAACTAGACGTGACGTTAATTTGTGGAGAACAATTAATCAAATGTGATGTGTCTTTCTCATTAGAAGAACATCTTTTAGATGAACTTGGTGTTCCATTGCGATATTCTCCACAACTTTTTAAAAGATCCATTAAAATTCCTCTTACTTTCTTACCGCTGGATCTTCGTTGTCTAACCTGAGTAATATAGAAAATGATTTAGTTCATTTATTTATTTACATATATAATTAATCATATATAATATTAAAAATATTTAGGAAATATTACATGGTAAATATTGAATTTTTCTTACTTCAGGTGTTTCGCGAGTTCTTTCTGGAATTAATATATCATCGTTATTGTCCGCTGGATTATGATTACAAAAATTTTCGTCACAGTTATCGTGATTAGCTATACATCCTAACATCGATTTGCATGTGTGTGATGTTTCTCTAATCGTGTTACAGCATTTCATATCATTCTGAAAATTCGCCTCTGTATTATGTAAGGAAGATCGACGACTCGTAGTTCGATGCTTACATATCACTTCTTTGTCATCGACTGAATTAGTATTTTCGTATAAATCTTTTTTACTATCTGACGTATTTCTAGATGGGAATTTATTTTCCGTGCAACAACCATCTTTAATGTAATTTCGACTATCGTTATTACATTTTAGTCTTTCACAATCACATACATATTTATAATCTCTTTCTAAATGCTCTATTGAATGTAAACAACAGGAATGTGATTTTTCATGTAGATTATTAACGTGTCGTTTGTGTATCGAACATTCTTTCTGTTGATTTAGTAAGATACACTTTTCACAGGAAGCAGGGATACTTGGACTCAATAAGTTATCTACATACATTTTTGCGTCCGGTACATTCAAGTATTGATTTGAAGTGTGCCCTTCGTTAAATTTAGATTGTAACTTTACTTTTTTATTTGTCGAAGATACTATTTGACTACCTTTAAATTTTCTATGTGGTGTTATAGCAGTATTCAGCAAACAAGCACACTTTTTATTGATGCAAGGTGATCTTGTTGCTTCTAACTCTTCTTCCTCGACCATTGATGTTTCACTTATCTGTAAGTATTGTTTTTTTAATGAATGATTAGATCAATTTTCATGGTTGTTTAAAAAGTAGAAAAGTTCAAGTATTTATACTTGCCTCTTTGCCCCAAATGTTGATTGTACCATTTACTTCAGACATACGTACTTCTACATTACCAAGCAAATATGGTCCACATTCTCGTATACAACCCATACTAGCTGGTTCATCGCTAGGTACTTCTGCTTGTATTAAAATACTTCGGTCGTTAGTATTTTCATCTTCTTGATATACAAAACATTTCACATTGCTATTTTCGTTTTCAATGTCTTCAGCTTTATCATTCTTGTCATCTATGGTTGTTGGACTAGCTGAACGACTAATATTATTCATTCTATTCTTTTGTGTATCTAATTTCACATCGCTATAATTATCCGATGGTTTGAAATCTACATTAAAATCAGAAACAGTCATACTTGATTTTTTTTAATTCTTCTATACGCGGCATTTTTAATGGTTGTAAATTTAATGAATTACCAAGCATTTCAGTCGCTTTCCTCTTTTTGCATTGAATGGTGATTTTACTGTGAAAGTATTAGAACCGGCTATTATTGAACCATTGCTTTCTTCACTTCCACTTGATCTTTTAATAGAACTATGATTTAGAGAAGATTTTGGATCAAGCTTAGACTTTCCTTGTGTTAGATTTGAAAGCGTTTTTAATATTCTAGAAGATGTGATGAATGCTTGAGACAGAGGACGGTTAACTTTCCTTGGCGAATTTTCTGCTATTACTGAATTATCCTCTGAATTTAATATCGTCCCCAAATCTGGCGGTTTAAGTGATATACCTGAACTACCAGTGCTATCAGTCCACTGATTTATAGAGCTGGCCGTAGATATAATACTACTGGCAGATAATTTGTTAGCTGTTTCTTTTGTATCAGTAGTTTCCTTATTTTGAGTTACTGATTCCTCAATTACATCAGTTTGTACTGCTACGACTTTTGTTTCGCATGTTCGATTTTCTTTATTGTACTTTGCTAGAGAATTTTTTAATTCTTCTAATTCTTGTTTCATCTTCAAATTCTCCATCAGCGTGCTTTGATATACTTCTTTTAAATTATTGAATTGAATTGTTTTTTGATCTAACTGTGTCTTCAATAACGTCAATTGCATTATATCCGAATTACTTTTGTTACTTTCTTCATTCATTTTTCCAAATTTCGAATTATCTGTATTATCTTTAGATTCTTCTGACATTACCCTTATACTCTTAACATTTTCTATTTTTAAGGAACAAACAGCATTACTATTGTCAGTTTCAACAGTGTTTATAACATCTATGTCGCTGTAAGCTTGAATATCATTATTTTCATTTTGTTCGTTATTTAGATTCTTATTCAACTGTTCGTCTTGGGAAAAATTCTCGTTACCGTGCATATATTCGTCATAAGACAACGTACGAAGATTATAAACATTTAATTGTTGTTGATGACCATTAACTAAAGTTTCGTTTGTGTATTTCAAATTTTTTTGATTAATGGACTGATTGTAGTTATGATTATGGACATTAATTTGTATTGAACCATTAAGTTTTTCATTTTGTTTCTCTGTATTTAAAAACTCTTTTTCTCTTATACCCATGTTAATAGATTTCCCATCTCGTTTATGTTTAATTACTATTTCCTCATCGTCATCATCATCATCTTCTTCTTCTTCTTCCTCTTCTTCTTCTTCACCATTTTCTGTTATTGGCCTCATATATAGATCTTTTTCATTTGTATATGACTCTTCAATTTCTAAATCTTTAATAGCTCTTTCCGCGTAAGGCCTTATAACTTTATTAGGTATTACACCTTTCAATTGTACATCACCAACTAAATAATAGAACGTATATAAGAGATTTTATGTATTTTATATTATATTATTTTTTGCTTATAAATAAAAATTAATTTACCTGTTACGTCGGTACAATTTCTATCCGTTTCAAGTTCATTTTGATATTCATTTCTTATACCTGTTTCTATAGAATACCTTTGTTGTTCTTTTATATCGTTTATGTAACGTTTTACTTTGTTTTCTACGAAAATCTTTGAATTGAATCTAAACATATCAAACTCTTGTTATATGATATAATAAAACTTTAGCACAAAGTATTAAAAGAATAATATTTAAAAATACTCAACCTATTTTTTCGAAATCCAAGATTGCAAGAATTATTCTCTAGGGTGTTTAAATCTTGCAGAGATTGACTCTTATCCCTATATCTTCTTTTCAATTTACTTCTAAGGCCTAAACATTCGGATGAAGTTTCAAAGATATTTCTTTGATACTCCTCATCATCATCTTCTTCTAAGTCTTCTTCTTCGTCATCATCCATATCATTGTCGTGATCATTTTCATCTATATCTGCATATAAAAAAAAAAGAAAGAAAGAGAGAAAGAGAGAGAAAGAGAGAGAGTGTGTGTTAATGTAAGAGAAAGAAAATATAAATATAAGTACGTATAGAAAGAATGTGTGTAACATTTATATTACCATCGCTATCACCGCAGTCAACATCATCCTCATCGTAATGTTGATCTGTTTCTTCTTCGGATGAGAGAACATAAACACTAGCAGGACCTTCTTGTTCACTATTACAAGGACTACCTGATTGTTCTTTTGTAGGAGAATCTTCTTCATGATGCTTCACATTACTAACATCTGAATCTTCGCATTTGGATGAAGTTGAAACACTAATGTAAGTAGGCATTTCCTCATCCTCTAACATTGGTGTTTCCGAATCTACCATTATCATAGCATCTTCGCTTTTCGGCTGATTTTCATCTGATTCTTCTTTCTCCATCTGATTGATCATTTCAACATTGCTTGAAGTACGTTTCTTCTGATCTGACATGTCTAAAGTAGTTATAGGATGGTTAGTATTATTATAAATATTCTTTTAAAGATGGTTGTTGTTAACCATTGGTAGATAAGGCAGTATTAGGCGCACTTTGATAATATTCCTCGAAAGAATCCAAATTAATTGTATAGATAGTTGTACGCGAATCTATTCTTCTGTCCGCCATCTTAAACTCGCCTTCTCTCAACGAGCGAGTCTAAATGTTGGAATATATTGCGTTCTCTGTGATATGGTTGTGTGTGTGTATTATATATATGTATGTACATTACACAAGAGAGAAAGAGAGAGAGAAAGAGACAGAAAATTTACTTCGAATAGAATTTTAAATTATAATTATACTTGTTACCATATATTTTCGTTTTCCATTATAAACACGTAAAAAATCATTAACTTATTTTTACTATAATTGGACCTTTTGTTAATTTATGAATGTTATTAATAAATTTCGACGAAAATATTTACATGTCGAGCGTCTCCGACGGGACTAATGACCGGCATACTGTAACAGGGCTGTACGTATGTTCATATAATACATGTACATTTGATCATTTAAAAAATATAATAAATATTTTTTAAAATTAGAGACAAATTTGATTAAAAAATTAATATTTATAATTAAATAATAAAAATTAAAAAATGCACTGGCTATATTTTTTTATAATAAATAATATGTCATATTAAATCGAAATGTATTTATAAATTTTAAAAGTTTCTGTATTAGACGCTACTGCAGTTCGAATTCCGAACGAAGGAACGTTCCTCTCCATTAAATATCCGATGCCGTATGCGCGTGCGCGCCTGGTTTACGGAGCATGCAAACGAAAAGTGTAAATCCAGAAAATTGTAAAAGAAGAGAATAAAATAAAAGAAGATTAAAAAAAATGCCTTCCGAAGATAAAACTTTTCCGATAACAATACAATTCGGGTAAATACCACCAAACAATTAAAAAGAGAAAGAGAGAGAGAGAGAGAAAGAGAGATATTGATACAAATAAAAAGAAATATTGATATTTATCAATTATTTTATAGAAAATTGCAACTACTGAACACTGTTTACACATTCACATATTTTACTACCTACAATAATAAAACTGTAAATAACTATTTCAATAAAAATTATTCTTTTACAGAGGTGGAGCTGAGACATTGTTCGATAAGAAAAAAATACACAAGGTTAACTTACCTGATGACGCATGTAAGGTTATATTCACTGTTTTTTTTTGTCAATTAATAAATAGATCTTTTCCTTAAACAATAATAACACTATATCTTATAGGGACATTGAAAAAATTATTATATTGGATTAAAGATAATCTCTTGAAAGAACGATTGGATCTTTTTATGCAAGAAGACACCGTGTAAGTATACACCGTTATAGTAAATTTTATTCTATATATTTTTTTTTGCTTTTTTTTCATTTGTTTCATACACATCGATTTTTTTTTTAATTTTAATTGACATTTATTAACATTAAATACAAAACGTTACAATAATTCACACAATATTTTGTTAATTTCACTTTCATATTTTACTGTGTACAATGGACACGTTCACATTTTATCATGACATCGGCCTTTTGTCTAGTTCCAGTTTGTTCCGCTAGGCAGTGTCACTTATCAATTTGGTGGGAGAACGCGGTAAAATATGATAGTGATTAGACGGCGTTTTCGTAGTGCTCAGTAATGTGAGTGTTTGTATTGTGTCAGCTGAAATTAAAACGTTATTCAATTTTTCAGACGACCAGGAATTCTTGTTCTTGTTAACGACACAGATTGGGAATTATTGGTGAGTTTTATTAGGTTATATTTTATATAATCGTATATACATACGATTATTATTAATAATTAAATATTTACATACATCGATTTTATTCTTTTCTTCTAGCATTCTAATCATTCTCTCGTATAATTTGTTAAATAATTTTAAATGTATACTTTTGTTAAGATTGTTTTATTTCCTTTTTTTTTGATATAAAATTAAACAGAAAAGAGGGCTAAGTCGTATTACTGTGCGAGAAGTTCGTAGGCAGTTAATCAATTTCGTCGCTAGATGGCTGCAGGTATACAAGTCAGGGACCGAGTAGTTTATCATTGACATTCAGTATCGAAGATCGCACTTTACAGGCATCTACACTTATCAACATCGCGTTAGAGGCTTTCGAACAGAACTAAAGATCTTATTAAAATATAATCAATGATATTATTACCAACATGCACAACGTATACTTCACGAAATAGTTCGAGGAAAGAACATATCTTTTAAAAAGTAAGATCTTTTAAGATACATATGAATTTATTTTCCATCCCATTTAATATTGTAACGGAGTTAGGGAAACATCAGACACATTCACGAGGGATCTTGAATACCGTTTACAACCCCCTTCATCCCATTCCATACCCTTCACTACCCTTTCCTCTTTCTTTTTTTCAAAAAAGGGCGCAAATCATCTTGGCTCGCTACACCCGTAAGAAAATTATCATTTTAAATTTGTAAATGTGTAGGCTGGGAGGCGCTATTAAAGCTCGTTGCTACTTTTAAAGGGAAGTAAGGGGGGGGGGTAGGAAGAAGAGAACCAAAAAGCAGACGGGAGAAGGATGATGGGTTCGGCCATTATTATGATAATACCAACGTTTCGCAAAGCTTCTCTCGCACACTTCGACTCCCACGTCTCTTTGTCTCGTTTACTCCTCTCACCGCTTTTACTCTACTTCTTCTTTTTCTAGATCTATATCTATATGTCTATATTTTTCTCATACATATACACATAAATACTTACATACATGTAGAAAGATATATAGCAAGCTAGTTCTTTTATCCTCATCTTTTCCTTTTTAAATGCTTCTTCATCTTATATGCGAGATCTTTTCTCCAAGTTCCTTCTTCACTTTATTTTACTTTACTTTGCTTACTCGTCAGGATCAATTCGTAAATTTTAAAGGGAATCGCTTTCGTTGGTATTTATGGGATGTTTATTGTAATCTATCTTCTCTTGTCCAGTTAGATTTAAGTTCATGAAAAATATTCTATTTCTAAGTTAGATCAGCGTATTTGTGATTTACTTTCTATTAATGAGATTCTTCGTAATACGGAGGAATATTTATTATAGGTGGAATATTTATATATGGAATATTTATTACAGGGTCAAGGAGATTATGTTTTACAACCAAACGACAACGTTTTCTTCATATCGACGTTACACGGTGGTTAAAATGTTAGAAAGGACATCACTCTTTCTACTGCCATTGCTTGTTGATGGAAGTAAGTGAAGTATTCTAGAAGGAGATGATCATTTGTAATTACAAAACTAACAATCTCGAAAGAGTTTATTATTATTATTTTAATAATAAGATCAAGTTACATCGATAATAAAGTTATTTTTATAAATATGCAATTGAAGTATATACGACGAGTGATTATCGAAACCTATTACTTTATTCTTACATTTTTTTTATTTATTTTCAAAATTACAAAATTCTCAGAAGAGGAAAACGTACATTTATAATACTTACATCATCGATCTTTTTAGCAAGGAAGTATTAAGGACCTTTGAAAAAAAAAATAAAGAAGAAAAAAAAGTAAAAAAATGTTCTTATACTCTAAAAAGTTTGTGGTTTGGTCCCTTTGATCGCAGGTAGATTTTTGTCGCAAGACTACGGCATTTGGCAAGCTCTTTAAGGCGAACGTGCTGGAAGGGTGTACGTACCATCGTAATCATCGTTGTTTGGCATGTGCATTCGAATAGAAATCCGTCGAAGAGAGAAGTTTCGAATGGAATAAAACTCGCGCGCGCATGCTTTATTTTATTCTTTTCAAAAGGGAAGAAAGAGAGAGAGAGAGAGAGAATGTGGGAGGGTAAGAGTGAGAAAGAAACTCGCAAAGTTTGTTCTCTCTCTCTCTCTCTCTCTTCTTTCTCTTCTATTTTAGAAAGAGAAACGTTCTGGTTCGCGCGACGTACAACGTTCAGGATAAGTTTCTCGTAATGACTATAATACAACGGCCAACACTTTGGCTGGTCTCCAAGGATTCTCGCCACGATCACTCTTTCCCCTACTTTTACCCTCACTTATTTCGTCTCTGGAACTCCGGCACCGCGAGCACAACGTCCGGGTACTTAGTACCACCCTCTCTCTACTACTACAACCCCCGAACCCACTCCAACTCCTTCCCTTCCGTCCCCCGTACGCGATACCACCTCCTAGTACTCTTCTTCCTACTTTACTTTGTGGCATGCTGGGCTTTACATATATTACGTTACAATTAACATTGCTGAGACTTTTGCCGAGTTTTGTCACTTTTCTTCACCTTTACCAGTAGACACCGATTATTATGAAATGAAATGATTTAAATTTATTTTGAAAAATGTTCAAACAAGGTGAATAAAATAAGTTAGATAGATTAATCAAAAATATTACATCGCAATTTGTCTAGTAAAGATATTAAACTGAAGATAGAAAGAGAAAGAAAGAATAAATATTTATTAAATCAATTTTGTGATGGAAAAAAAGGAGAGATGAGATCATTTGTAAGTATGTAAAATATGATAATATTTTATAATAATAAAAAAAAAGAATTTATAAAAATGAAAATAACATATTAATAAGAAAAAGGAGACATAAAAAAATATACATAGATAGATAGAAGAAATTATTTTATCATGCTAAAGTAAAATACGAGAGATACTATCCATATAAAATATAATAGATAGAGTAAAAAAAACAAAGAGAGAGAGAGAGAGAGAGAGAGAGAGAGAGAGAGAGAGAGATTGAAGAGAGAAGTTTTAATTATAACATGATAATTTATTATAAAAAAAAATCAAGATATTTTATGAAAATAATGTATAAGAAAATAAATGTGAAATGTAGTTAAAAAAAAAGAGACGTAGATAGAGAAAGATAGAATATAAGAGAGAAAGAGAGAAAGAAACGTGCTTTATCTGGTATGCGTGGAAAACTTGGCTCGTTAATTAACCGCTCGAAAGAAGGAATTTCTAATGGGACAGGCAAGTACCTCTCTCGGTTCTTTTCTTTACCTCTTTTAGCCCTTTTTACCGATTCGTTTTTAATCGGTTTTTAGTGAACCAAAGCAATCTGGCACATTCTTTTTCTCTCTCTCTTTCTCTTTATTTTTTCTTTTTCTTTTTTTATAAATACAATACATCAATCACGTCGTCATTACACGATATGTAACACAGCTGGCACATCGAAAAGGGTAATGCTCTGCAATCGTTCCATCAAGCTTTACCTATTCGCTCATGTGTTTATTCGGTGATTCTGGAAATGCGTTGGTACGTGCTTTCAACGGTATACTCCGAACGTAGAAGAACGTGAGACCTGTAACGTACCAGCATCCACGTTTAATCCGGCCTAGCTAGAGAGACCTTCCGTAACTAGCAGTATTATATTCTCTTTTCTTTCCCCTTTCTCTCTCTCTCTCTCTCTCTCACTCTTACTCCCTTTTTTTATCTTTTCTATCTTTATATATTTTCCCTTTCTCTCTCTCTATTTAAATTTCTCTTTCTCTCTCTCTCTCTCTCTTTATCTATCTTTTTTTCTTTTTCTCTCGATTTTTCTTTTAATCTATCTTTTTTATCCAAATCTTTATCTTTTTATTCATCTTTTTTTTTTATCATTCTTTTTTTCTCACCTTATCTCTTAATCTCTCTCTCTTTATTTCGTTCTCTTTTTATTGCGCTCTATTTCTCTTTCTCTTTCTCTTTTTCGATGACTTTTTTTTTCACTTTATTCTTTTCACTCTTGTTAAAGTTTTGTTTGAATTATTAAAGATAATGTTCTTTACATTGCTTTTCTACATTATCTCATTATCATCTCTCCCTCTTTCTCTATCTGTCTTTTTCTTTGCCCTCTTTTATTTATGTAAATAACCATCATAAGGGGATCATTTTAAACGATATTATAGATGAATTAAGTCGAAACAGAGAACAGATACAGAAATACCGTTTTCAAACGTTATGACGTTTATTTGACACGTGCTACGAACTTGCTGGACCAAATACCACGTTTCATTCTTGATCATTTGAAAGCCTTAAAATTGAAACGTGTTTCGATTAATTCTTGTTTATTCAATTCATTCGTCTTATATTCTTTTATTATTTGATTTATTTTTATTAGAAAATCTTCTTAATATAATTTTATTCTGTAATGTTTCTCGATTGTGCCGATCAGTTTGCAAAAAATATTTTTATTTTTTTTCAAACACAATTTATCTTTTTTAAAATTCATAAAAAGGTATCCAAGTGGTACATTTAAATATCTTATGAATATTCTCAGAAATTGAAAGAGTGATACAGAAAGATAGAATGAGATAGAAAGTGAGCCTGAGTGAACGAGAGAGAGAAAGAAAGAGAGAGGGAAGGGAAAATAGTATGAGGAACTCTAAGGAATTAGAGTAGAAAGGAAAGAGGGTTGGTTGGTTCTTAGAATCTTCCGGATTTTCGCGAAAATGAAATCAGCCGTCTTGATATCGCCACGAATTAAAGTTTTGCGTCTCCGCTAACGGTTGTTTCACTTTGAAACGTGCGTATAATTTCTGTTATCTTTTCTACTCTTACCAACCGTACACTACCACCACTACCACCACCACCACCACCACTACCACCACCACAACCACCATCACACCTTTCCCACCCTTTCCTCCTTCCTTCCTTCCTTCTTACCGCGAAATATAAAATAATAAAGGCACCGACGAACGAGCCTCCTGGGAACTTTGGCTATTTTCTCGAAACGCTTCCAAACTAACGCGTCTCGAACTTTTAACGATTCGCCCTCTTTTCTCTTACTCTTAACGTTCTTCCCTTACCCTACTCCTTTTCTACCTCTCCCTTTTCCCTCCTTTTCTTTTGCTTTTTCTTTTTGAAGTGAAAACTTCTTTAGAATGGGTGTGATTTGAAAAAATGAAACGCGGTGATGTAGTGGGAAAACGAAACCGGGATGTAGTGGGGGAAAGAAACGGCCTAAATACTACGTAAGAAGAGAAAAAGAGACAAACATATCATTATTTATAAAAATATTTGATTTTAAAAATTTTTTTAAAGTGTTTTATTATTTACTTTCTTTGTAATTATTATAAAAATGTGCGCCTGTATGAATGCAACCCTCCAGACACACTATGAAAATGTTGCTTGCGAGCGCCATCTGTCGGGACGGGAATTTTTTTCTGCCCGAAAGATAGGCAAGCCGTCATATATATGTGTATAAACAGTTTTGACTTAAAAAAAATTCCGTCCTAGTAGATGGCGGTTGCAAGCAACATTTTCAAAGTGTGTCTGGAGGGTTGCATACGAACAGGCGCGCATTTTTATAATAAAAATAATTGAATAAATAATTACAAATCAAAAGTACAAATAATATTATAATAATATTATATAATAAATAATATATCCTGGAAACTCGTTTATTTGAAGGTTTCACTTCTAATTTGTGTGATATGCACACATGTTTTTTTTTTGTTCATTCGCAGACTTTTCTCCCAATTTTGATTATATTTTTTATCATTTCGTTTATCGATATATTGTTTCTATTATTTTATCATATTTTTTTTTTTATTTCTTTCTTGTTGTTATGTTTTTTTTTCTTTTTATTTCGAAAGCAAGTACTTTTCAAATTTTTTCTACTATCCTCTATCGATATTGGTTTTTTTACCATTTTATCGTTTATTTCTTTTTTGTTTTTTTTTTTTTATTTTCCACCTTTTTCTTTTTATTTTATTTGCATTTTTATTTTCATTTTTTTTCTTCTTTTTCTTTTTCAAACGTTCTGTAAAAGCAGAAAATTTCAGTGGTCGTATACAAGAGAATTTTTTTCTCTTTCTCTTTTTTCTCTTTCTCTTCTCTCTTTCTCATTCTTTTTTCTTCTCTTTTTTTGTTTCTACACGGTAATTAGTACTTACTCGCATAATTACACGTTCGTTCTCGCGTATGCCGTATTTATTTTAGTTTAACAACGGTCTAACCATTAGAGTACTAATCCTCTTAATGTCTTCCCAGTCAGTGTGCCGTGTGCGTGCGTTTGTTATTTTTTCTCACACTCTTCTCAATTTGCACTGAGAATTTCATTTCCGTGATTAATTCGTTTGGCAAGAAAACTTCTATTACAATACTTGCATTCCCAGCTTGTTACTGAGAGCAAATATATATATATATATATATACAATATAACAAGAGAAAGAGAAAGAGAAAGAGAGAAACAGAATGAGATATTTCAAAATACACGTTTAATCTACTACACTTTTTTTTCCTTATTTTTATATTTTGTTTTATTTTTTTAATTCCTAATACCATTGATATCGCGTATGATATCGAACGTGTTCACTTGAAACTTTATATTCGATAAAATTTTATTTGTTATTTTTTTTTTTAACAAATAAAATAATAATTTAATTCAAACGTTAAATACGAAAAAATGTATATTTTCCACTTACATTATTCGTATACAAAATTTTCTAATGGAAAATAAAATAATTTATTATACATTCCCCTTGCGAGATACAAGAGAAATAAATAGAGAGAGAGAGAGAGAGAGAGAGAGAGAGAGAGAGAGAGAGAGAGATCGATAAATTAACATAAAGTTATCAAGCAATATCTTGAAAGGAATATTTTCTCGAAAATATTTTCTGGAATACTTAACGAATAGATAACACCTGCCGCTTCTTTTAACATTTGGCTCCAGTGCCAAAGTCATTTGAAAAAAAGAAAAAAAAGAAAAGGAAGGATTTCTCTTCTCTCTCTCTCTCTCTCATTCTCTCTCTCCTCTTGGAGAAAAAAGAAATCGATCGAAGAGGAAAAGAAAAGAAGAGTGGGAGAATAGAATGGAATGGAATGGAATAGAATGAAATAGAAAAGAAAAAAAAAAGAGACCGTATGCCTATTTTAATTCTTCTTCCCTCCTTTTTTTTTTTTCTGTGCTTAAAGCTCGTATTCCATCTTACTTCTTCGTCCTTTCTTCTTCTTCGTCTCGGTTGGCCTCCTTTCCTTTTTCCTTTCCTTTTTTTTTTTTATTTTCTATCCTTTTCTTCTTTGACTCGTTCGTGACAATGTCCCCTAGACCATCAGCAAGCCATCAGCATAAAACGTGCGGTTTTATGAGCCGTAGTTGGTAGACGGTTTCGCGTTACATCCTTCTTGAATGTTCTTTTTCTTCTTCTTCTTCTTCTTCTTCTTCTTCGGCTTCTTCTTCTTCTTCTCCTTCTGCTTCTTCTTCTTCTTCTTCTTCATCTTCTTTTTATTCCTACTTGTGAATTTTTCTTTCTTTCTTCGTTTTCCACTTCGATATTGTGTCGAGGAAGAATTCCACTAAAGAGATCCTCTTCGAGTCTCTTTTCGTTAAAATGACGTTAGTAGTACCACCACTGAAGAGATTGCTAACGTTGACCTTTCTTATGAAAACGCTACTACTTCTCTTTCTTCAACCAATCTCTCCGTCTTTTTATTCTTTTTCTTTTTTAAACGAGAGGTCTTAAGTAATAATACCGTTAAGTATGTTTATAAGATTAATTTATGTGATGCTTCTCTCTCTCTCTCTCTCTCTTTCTCTTTTTTCTTTTTTATATGAATATCTTTCTTAATTAGTCGAGTTAAATTTCTTTCATTTAAATGACGCACGTGTATAATCAACATTTCGAAATAATTATTTTATTTATTTTGCAGTATTACTTTGTGGAAATTATTTGGTAATGTCTTTTTTTTTTTATTAACACGTTCCATGCCACGTGCACCACCGGTGGTACACTTACCATTAGACATATTTATTTAATACTCTGAAAATATATGTTTATAACAAATTTTATTCTGTAAAAAAATATTCCTATTAAAATATTGATGCATTATACCAAATGCAGTAAAGAACAACGCACATAAGTTTGTTTATAATTGTGTTATATTTACAATAATTAATAATTACATGTAATGGTTGATTTTGTTAAAGCAAAATTAAATGACCTGAATGACAAGTTAGGTAAAAAAGGCTTGGTACTGAATGTGTTAATGATATACTTCAATAGTTTATGCGAATGATAGAGGGTAGTTTTATCCCTAGTGATAGGCAAAATTGTACGACCTTTTTAAAAATGTTCAAGTTAAAAAATTATTGAATTAAAATGGGGAAAAAAAGGGAAGAGAATAATGGCGTTGTTAATCGTCAAGAGAATAGAGAAATACTAAAAAGAAAGAGAGAGAGAGAGAGAAGAGGAAGAGGATGAGGGGTGGAAAACGTTGTCTCTTAAATACCTTTCGATCACCCGTCTAACGCAGGAGACCCATGGCAAATTGGAAAGAGCTTTTTCTGTATTCTTCGTCGTTTTCCTGCTCTCCATCGTGAGTTACAAGAGAGAGAGAGAGAGAGAGAGAGAGAGAGTTGGTTCAGGGTTTAGCACAATGCATGAGATTTCGTTCGGTCCATCGGGAGTCCCGACGCATCCCTATAGGCAGCTATTAGGGCGTGGGTCGCGAGTCCTTCGGGGAGAGATTCCCACTGGATGAATCAACTGGGATGGATGCTTCGACAGGATGGCCCTAAGGATTCTAGAGTCTCAAAGAAGGCGGATAATTTGTTCAACATCTCACAAAATATAATTTTAATTTACAAATTAAATTATTCATATAATTTAATTATTAAAATATACATTTTTAATTTAATGTATATATATATATATATATATATATATATATATATATATATATATATATATATATATATATATAATTTTCAATAATAAATAAATATATAATATATAACTTTCGTATAACGTATATCTATAAATTTATTGTATATAAATATAAACGTATAAAAGTTCATTTATATTATATATATATATTTCATTCGTTTCTTCATTATCTAACTTAATATTTTTCTTGAACTCATCCTCAATCTATCTCTTTCTAACTTAATTCTTTCATTCTATTTCTTTTTACATTCTTATCCCTTTCACCCTCTCCTTTTATCCTTATCCCTTCAATCTTTCTTTATCCCCATATTTTCTCTCTCTCTCTTTTATTCTTTCTATATTCTGACCAAAGCAACCCCACATCGTTTCTCCCTAGAGAACAGGACAAGCTCGCCAAGCCGCTGACCCGAATCTCAACTAGGTGTTCATGTCCATTTCGGTTCTGCACCATGCGAACTGTCTCTCTATTTCCCATTCAGTTCGTCAAGATCGTATGTCATCAAAATTGATAATAATAATGCTGTTCAGAATTGATAATGTTCCATGGAGAAAGACATTATTGTATAAGATTTAAATTGTTATTGTTGAATATATTTTTTAACATGATCTTTTTGGATAGTTCAAGTTAATGATAACCCATTCCCTATGATAAGAAAAATTATGACATAGTTTTTCTAGTGATAGGCAAAATTATAATAAAATACATATAATGATAAGAAAAATTATGTTGACATTCATCTAATGGTAAGGCAAAATTGTATGATCTTTATATTTATAAATATATCGAGCTTGCTAAAGAAAATAAAATAAAAGAAAAGGAAACATTAAAAAAAAGGTTTCCTGCAGTGGGCAAGGATTAAAAGGGTGGGTAGTCATCGCGTGATCGTAAAACATTATCTTCTAAGTTTATACACAAGACAACTATAAACTTCTTTCTCTCTCTCTTTCTCTCTTTTTTATTTTTTCTTTCGTTATGAACAATAATGATTTTTCTTTCTCAGGTTTTTCCTAGAATTTGTGTGATTAATATTAATATTTGTTTAAAGTATGAAAACTTTCTAACGTGCAATATTTATATATTATTTTAAATATTTACGAATGATTCAGTTTTTTGTATTTTCTTCTTTTAAAGTGAAATTTTCTTAACGATCGATAGTTATATATACCGAGACACGTTTAGTTATGAGTGGGATGCGACATACCTTAAATAATTGTTAATTAATCTAAAAGCACGGTGTATAAGTTCTACGTACCATTTTCCTCGAAATCTAACAGTTAAACTGATTCATTGTTCACTGTTAAAGTTCTTTTATTAAATGTTGTTTATATGACTTTTCGATGGTTGCTCATGTGCATAACCAAAATAATATACGTAATAAGTAGAATTTCCTTTTACGAAAAGTCATATAAACAACATTAAATAAAAGTCATTTCATAGAGAATAATGTGCCAGTCTGAAGGTGAATCTCGAAGAGAACGGTACTCCGATTATATATTTAGTGTTTTCAGGTAACAATACACATTCCTTTCAATTAACTAACGAGTATTTTAATATTCTAATACACCCTACTTACATTACAGCAAAATTTTACCCTCGATGTTATCACTGTGTAGGAGTGATAACAAAATTGCATTAGAATACAAAAGATGCTAAAATCCGAACGTTATAATCCTAAATTCTCTTTATTAGGAATATTATTACCGTTTCACGCATGCGCAACATTTGGAAAGACATATAAACAACATTAAATAAAAGTATTTTTATAAAGGACAACGTGCCAGTCTGAAGATGAATTTCGAAGAGGACGGTACATCGAATTTATATTCAGTGTTTTTAACTACAATATACATTTCTTTCGATTAATTAACAATCATTTAAGGTATATCGCACGTTCTAATATATTTTATTAATATTTTAGATTGTTTATATTAATATACATTTGTTTTAATGTTCTTAATCAGTGATGATTTTAGGTTGAAAATTTTCATCTTAAAAAAAATATCATTTCGAGATTGTTTATACAAAGTATGTGTATGTGCAATTTTTAAATTTATGTATTTTTTGTTATTCTTCCTTTAAAAGATATTAAACTGATTCTGATATTAAACAGCATTTAAATAACAGTAAAAATAAAAATTATATTTTTTTTTTAAATACAAAGCATATATGCGATATCATAAATATGATAATAAGAAATGGTTTAACAGAAAATATAAAGATCAGTAATTAATGATCAAAGCATTGGGTTATTCACGCTAGAGAGACATTAATGACAATATCGTAGCCATTTTTGGCAAAGGTTACGATTTAACGGCGAAACAGCCGTCGAGAGTAACGATCCTCTACGATCGTTTCGGATCTTTATGGCGATTCATATTTATTTTTTTCCGCGATGTTTATGTTGTCGAGATATAACAGAGAAATCGTCGTAGTCGTCTCCTCGTAGTCTCGCTTGAGAATACGTCGCGTAAACCACGATTGAAGTACTCGCCAATAAAATTGTCTATGATAGTGCTGATGGTGGAAAGTCGCGAACGACTTTTTGGCCTCCCGTTCGATATATTTCTGTCACTGCTTATATATTTTTTTTGGTCTCTTTCCTTTCTTTCATTTTTTTTACGAGTTGAAGTATTTTACTGAAGAAAAGGTATACAATTATTTTGATTTTTATTTCTTTAGTTTTTTTTTTTTATTTTTATTTATATAAATCAGTCAATAATTATACAATGTTTAATTACTTTTTTTTAGTAGCTATACTGTTAGTAATTGATTATGATATTACATTTGCTATACTGTTTTTGCTCTGGACAGTAATGCGATAGCGTGTAGAAAATTTTAAATGCACTTTCTACCTCCTGATATAATTTTTATTTTCTTTCTTTTTTCTTTTTGTACGTGCAAACGTAAAACGAAAAAGCTATATGTTAATTTTTTACTTTAAGTAAAATCTAACTAACGTTTGAGTACTTGAAATCTTTCATAATTGCAAAAACCAAAAGCATCACAAATATTTGACAGTACGATTTCACCACAGTAAAAAGAAAAATACAATTTTATTTAAAATACTAATTGATTCTTATTCCAATTAATTCGCGGTCTATAAAATCAAAGGAGAAAGACTATTATTATATCAAAGTTAATATTCCTATCTCCGATTGAGTAAACTTCATTCGCATGACGACAGGTAATTTCGAGTTAAATCTCCAGAGTCCAATTTGACCTATGACTCTTTCATGCGTGAGTAGTATACACGATAATCCTAATGGGACTACCTTATCTTACCTTCATTTTAGTGACATTTTACTTCTTTGATGACATCAACCTTCTTCTTACTTTTATGTTCGTTATGATGATGATAATAATAATAATTATTATTATTATTAAATATAAATATTATTAATTATTAAATATTATTAATATATTGAATATAATAATAATAATAATTATTATTATCATCATCAGAACATAATCATCATCATCATCATTATTATCGTTATAATAATTATTATTAGTATTATCAAAGATAGAATCTTTTATGAACCTTTTACACTTACGATAGAAAAGCTTCGAGCAGAAAGCTTTCATCGTTGTTAGCTGGCTTTAATACTTTTGGCAGGCACACGTTACTATCATTCGTTGTTCAGCAACCATACATACACTTTCTCGTCGAAGTTGCGTATAACTTTAATTAACGTGCCATATCGAATTCGTTCGTTCTAACGTTAATGCTCACTCTCCTTTCAGTTTTCCTCGTTTTAACGTTTTAGAAAATGACATGAACGTAATCTATCCATTTCTCCCTTCATTCCCTTTTTCTTTATGTGTATAGATACACAAACACAACATGTGTATAGAGTAAAATACTTTTCTATACTATCATTCGTGAATAATTCATTCGTCTTTTGATAAATTGTTTATATTTAGTTTATGTTTTATATTTCTTTTCTTTCTCTGAAATTAATGTTTCAAGAATTTCTTCCTCTTACATTCGATTATCTTATTTAAATGATTTTCTCTTATTTTTTCTTTTCCAGTCCGGTTGTGTCGTCATTCTCGTACATCGAAGTTTGGGTTAAAGAAAAGTAGTATCTGTTATTTTTTTTTTTCTTTTTTTTTTTTAAACTTCTTGTACCGAAGAAAGTTTTACTAGTTATAGAGTTTTCCTTTTTTTTTAACTCTTACGTTGGAAAAAGACACGTAGTTGTAAAGTTTGGAAAGTAACTCTTCTTTTATATGAGAGGATTACGAATATAGAGGACGATAACGAGGATAAAGTGCTCAGTTAATGGCGTTTCGTAGTGAATCGATCTTAACTCGATGACTTCGAAACCAACCACTACGTGATTGAATTTCCTTGATGGTTTTCGAGCATGCGTTAAACAAGTACGTTAGTACTTACTTAGGTAATCAATGCAACGTTAGAAAAGTAGTAGTCCTTAGTAGTGGTGGTGATGATGGTGGTAGTAGTAGTAGTAGTTGTTGTTATACTTGTATTTGTAGTAGTTAGCTTCGGCAGGAGAAAGGCTACGTGCCAAGGATCCGTGTAAAGCTACCCCCTGGCCTCATTATAATAAACCGCGAAAAGTGACATGACTTACGTTACAAACTGTCCGTGGCATGAACTTTCTCTATCTTTTTCACACTTCCTCCCCCCTTTTTTTTTCTTTCTCTTTCTCTTTGCTCGTTAACGAAGCTTTTTTCGATTTTTTTTTTCTACCCAGGAACTTCAAATCCTTGCCAAAGTCGAGCTAGTTATTTTGTTAATGTCCAGTTTCACCCTTTATGGTTCTTTAAAATAGAAACAAAATAATATAAAACGAAAACGACTATAAAAGTTCGTTTTAAAATGATATTTTCATTTTCCTAATTATCACTCGATTATTTTGTTTTTGTTTTTGGGAATGTATATTATTGAAAGAATAAAAATAATTTTAAATTCGATGATTTCCTAATTGTTATTTATTTAATTTAACTTATATAATATTTTTCAACTAAAATATAAATTACGGAGAGAGAGAGAGAGAGAGAAATAACAGAAAACGAGAACAAAATGTTTTTATGTAAGATCGACGAATAATTTTACTGATTTAATTTGTTATCGTTGTTTTATCTTTTATTTTAATTAATTAATTTTTATGTTCCTTCGCTCTCTTCGCATCGAGGATATAAATTAAAAGAGGATATCGGTAAAAAAAGAAAAGAAAAAGAAAGGATGGAAGGAAGAGGAAAATGACGCTAATCTTGGATATTAATTTTTTTCTACTTCGTGCTGCTAACATCGAGAAACAAGAACGCAACGTGAAAGAATTTAATCTTTTACAATATACGATATTTTTTAAACTCTCTATTACAAAATACATAAATATATATTTACAATACATTAGTTTCACATACTTAAACACATTTTTTTCTTTTACTCATGTAAACACACAGATTTATTTTATAAAAAAAATTTTTTCTTTCCATTTTCCATCATGCGGTACTTCGAAAATTAATTTACAGTATTTTTCTAAAATATTTAATTTATTTTTGTAACTCAATTTTCTCGCAAAATTCAATTCATTTCTTTTATCTTCTTTTTCTTCTTTCATTCTATTTTCGGCGATTCGATAACACGACAAACGCTAAAAAGTGACAGAAACGATGATTTTTTTTCAAGTGACAAAACTTTCTTAGAATCGGGGTAATTTGGAAATCGTGAAACAGAAATACGTCATACGATGAAACGCAGAAATACGTCAGAAAAAATAAATAACCATATGTGCCCATAATTAAGAAAGTGATCTAAGTTATATATCTCTTGTTTCGAGATATTTAAAGATTTATACTTGAACACTATATGAATTCTATACAATATTGAAATAACAAACATTATCTAACGATTCATTTTTGATAATATCGTGAAAATTACATTGAATTTATTTAGTTTATAATAATGTAGTGTGTAATAACTGATAAACTCATTTTTTATTAATTTTGACTAAGACCATTTTCATAATTATGGGCACATATATACATTTATAGGATTTTGTATGCGAGAGAATGAGACAGAAGATGATTGGATCGGCAAGAAAAAGAGAAAGAGAAAGAATAATAGGTAGAGAAAGAACATCTTTTTTTGATTATCATCGGGTAGTCTCCGATTCGACTGGAATTAATCAGAAGAATTCATAATGGTAGTCGCGTAATCGAGGAAAGATCGTGTAATTTTTAATGACAAGGATAGAAGATACGATTCGTTTGACTTAAAGTGGCTACCTTTTATAAGAAGTCACAAAAAGCATTATCTCGTTATCCTTTCTGTCGGTTTTCTCTTGTTAAAATGATAGGTAAGAGAAAAAGATGAGTAGTAAGGAAAGAGGAAAAGATCTTTTCGGTGGTGGGGGGGGAGTGGGAAGGTAGTGATAAGGGGATGAAAAGTGTAAGTAACCGACAAGGATAATTTCTATTTCCCGGTTCGGTTTGTTCTTCGAAGTATCCTAACACGTTAGCACGCTTTTCCTTCCTAAAGAGAAATACTGTAAAAGTAGATCGCGAAGATAAGAAGATGAATTGAAAAGCGAACAGATGCTGAGAGAGAGAGAGAGATAAAGAGAGAAGATGCCCAAGTGGCATCGTTGGGTGTTGCTAGGTTACTGGCTTCTTTCTATCGATGAGAGTGAAAAAGAAGTAGAGAAAGAAAGAGAGAGATAGGAAAAGTTAGTTTCTGCCAATTGAAAACTTGATAACATTTTGAAAAGAATTTATTGATTTTCTTGTTATTTTTTTGTTTTCTTTAACGAAACTGTATTATATTTTGTTAGTAATATTAATAAGATTTTATTCCTGAAATATATTATTATTATTATTATTATTATTATTATTATTATTAGATATATGTAATTTTAATTATTTAAATATGTTTCGTAGGAAAATTTGTAATAGCTAACCTTTGGCGTATAGTTTCTGAAAGTAGGCAACGTTTAATACTCGATAGATAAAGTATATTAAAAAACTTTTTGAACCTTTGAACAAAGATATCCCATAGTCGTATAGGCATGTATGACTACATTTCCTATCAAAAGGGCTTAAAAAAGTTTCTTACCAATAACGTTCATAATCGATATTATAAACGAAGTATTAAGTGTTGCCTATTTTCAGGAACGCAGTTTCTTTTTTTATTTTACATATAATATTATGTACTTATTATCGTGAGATTTGAAGTTGAGAAAAAGTTCATGTGAATAAATGTATTTAAAAACAACAAAAGTAATATGAAAATAGGAAAGAGGGGAAGGTAATACGATTTAAGCTGGCTTGCTTTTACTTGTATAATACAATTGGTACAAGCACCGATGATCGAACAATTTAGAAAAGCGTACATTTTCTCTTCTCTTTCTATCTTGTTTCGATGTTATTTCAGCATTAAAACAAGCTGTTACCTCGAGGCAGTTAGATCGAGAGCGCACGTTACTAGCATGTTACAATCGAGAAACTATCCATCGTCCTCTGGTCTGATAGTTACTCCTAACGGCTTTTATATCGAAACCCGAAAGCTAGAGAAGTGAAATAAATTTACAAGCTAACCGACGAATTTGCCTATTTTTTTTAGTCATTTTTATTTTTTTTGGGAAAGGCTGGAGGGATTCTCTTTTTTTTTGTTACATAAAAATGTGTATAGTTGCTTTTTTTTCTCTTTCTTTTCGTCGAGGTTCGGTTTTCACAGCTGAAAGAATTATTTTATCGGTTTTTTTTTTTTTTTTACATTTGATTTTTATTCGATTTTATATGATTTTTTATATTTTTCTTTTTACAAATTACATTTCCTCTTGAAAGTTGTCGGTTCTTCTTCTTCTTTCTCTTTTTCTTTCTCTTTCTCTGTCTCTTTACCTTTTCTTTCTCTCGTTCTGTCTTGTATCGGGAGAATTTTCATTTTCACCTGGCTCCTTTCAATTTTCCTCGGTACTCTCGATTCGATCCTCGAGTGGGTACATACTCGAGTTAACGACTTCATCTGGGACCGCGTGTACCTATCGTCTAACCGGCACGACTTCGTAGATCGCTTTGAAGAGCTTACTGCTAGAGAACGAAGAGAGTAAGAGAAAGTGTGTAAGAAAGACAGAGAGAGAAAGAGAGAGAATTAAAGAAAGAAAGAAAGAGACTTTTCGAAAATGAATGAATTCGTTCGTTAGAAGATTCAATATTGTTTTAATTTTAAGATTCGCAGGATGAGTTGAATAAGGCACTTCTACTACACACCTACATACACTTGCATATACATATACACACACACATAATATAATATAATATTCTCTATCCTTTCTCATTTCAACCGAGTGCAAACGAGTATTTCAAACAATTTTAAACGAATTAATTATATCCTATAACATTCTTTCGATAAAAAAAAAAGAAATCTTCTTCTAAATAAGGATGAAATATCCTATCTTGTTTTTTTTTTCGTCTTTTTAAAAATATTTTTCTTATTATAACGAAAAGGTCACAAATCTTTATAAAAACATTAGTCTTATTTTATAGTCTTTTTCTTTTCTTTTTGGGTCTCTTGTGTTTGCTTCGAGTAAGATAGGAAATTTTTGTAGATACGATATACACACATATATATACATCAAAACGGTCCAGTCCTTTTTCTATCGTTTTAAAGAGTATCCCACCTACCACCTATAAGTTGTGTGCGTGTAACATCATCGTCGAGCAAAGTGTGGCTATCGTGGAAGTGCGATAAGAGCCGCGAAGGGAGAGAAACGATGATACTCGTGGAAAAGGGCTACCCTGAAAAGCCTACCGCAATCATCGTAAGGGGATTCAGGGTCTCCTTTTGCTACTCTCTCTTTCTCTTTCCTTTTTTCTCTCTCCCTTTCTTCCTTTTTCTCTCACCTCTTGTCTCTCTTTCTGTCTCTCTTTTTTTACACTCTCAGTTCTTCTCTCTTCTTTTTTATCTTGTAGTTTCTCTATCTTTTTCTCTTTCCCTCTTACAATTAGACTCTTTCTTTCTCTATTTCTTTCTCTTTCTATCTTAGGTTCTTTCTGTTTTTCTATCTTTTTCTGTTTCTGTTTTTCTTTTCGGTTACTTTTCTCTGTAGGACTTTTTGTACGTCTCTCTCTCTCTCTTTTTCTCACTTCCCATTTTCATCGTGGTCCCACCCATGTCCTTCTCGAGTATCCACTCGACTCTTCTGTCTATCTCTTAACCGTTTCGTCTTTCGAGTGCGAGCTGAACGGAACTTGCCTTAATGGCTCCACCGAGGACGAACGCCGGCAGTTGCTCGAAAAAACAATTTTCCTGGTCTTTCTCTTTCTCTTTCTTTTTATCTTTTTCTTTCTGAATTAAAGAGTATCTCTAGTTTCTCTTCTTCTTCTTCTTAATTACATTCTAATGAAATTATATCATACTGTATTCTCTCTATCTTTCTCTTTCTTACAATGTTTTTTACTGTATTTATTTTTTGTTTGTTTTTGTATTAGTCAATTATTCTTTAAAAAAACTACATCGAAAGAGTAATTTTTCGAGATAAATCAGATGAAATTTAAACTGCAGTTTATTTTTTACAGGCACAATTTATTTCTTTTTCTTTAGTTTTTAATTATTTTCTAGAATTGGCACGACATCCGCGAATGGATGACATTTCCCTTTTTTTCTATAATTGATTTGTGTGTGTTTCGTTTTTAATTCCAGATATGAATCGGTAGAAGGATGGACTGACTATTTTTAAGAGGAAACGATTTGAAATTGGCCAGTACAGGATAACTTCTTTCTACTTGCGTTCACGTCGAATTCTACGGGATAACGGAATTGGCTGCATCTAGGCTCGATCTTAGATAAGGATGAGGATAGATAGACGATGGAGGATGGTGGATGGGAGGTTTTTGAAGAAAAAGAAGGTAAAGTAAAGTAAGAAAGTAAGAAATAAAGAAAGAAATAAAGAAAGAAGAAAAACGCCGCCAGCAGGATTTTCTATGTGACTATCTTATCTTTATACGTACACATATGTATACGTACACGTACACATACAAATATATGTCTATATAACTATGTATATACACATATATGTAAGATCTTCGGTAGGGGCTTTTCGTAGTGAACTTTTGCAGATATTGAATATCTCGGACCATCAATCACCTTGACGCGGCAATATCCGAAAGTATTACTCTTATATTTGTTTCTATATCGAGCACCGATTTATGGCTAAGCCACTTACTTCCTTCCTTCCTTCTTTCTGTCCTGGCTCGATCATGTGCATCTTTGTTTTATACTATGGACAATAGAGAAAGGAAAGAAAAATAAGAAGAAAATATGATCAAGAAGAAGAGTAGGTGAATAAATAAATCGTCGGATATCACACACTCAAGTAAGTCAAATTTATAAGAAATTAATATTAAAGTAAATTTTTATATAAGATTAATCGAGATTAATGGCATTTTAAATTTATCACTATTTTTTCTCTTTTTTTTTTTTTTAAAGAAAAGGAATTATTATTCGTATATCGTATTATTTATTTTATTACTATTATTTTTTATATATTTTATATATTTTATATATATATTCTGTGAAGTAGGTGTTATATTGTATTATATTATGTATATTATTATTTTATAATGAGTATTTTTATCTCTCTTCCACTTTCTCTCTTTCACCCCATTTTAAAACAAACATGCTATTCGGTAGCATGTCTTTTATTAATCTTTACGGTGCGATTGTAATTTCAGTGCTCTTTACCGTCAGTTGGCTGGAATTCTCGACAAAGTGAGGGTGAGTGAGAAAGAGTGAGAGAGAAAGAGAGATAGATAGATACATTGCCTTTGAACCACCAAGGGGAGTTAATCATCCAGAAAGTGTCGCGTGTCAGAGGGTTACCTTGTCTTCTCCTTCTCCTTCTCCTTCTTCTTCTTCTTCTTCCCCCTATCTTCTTATTTTTCTTCTAGAGAAAACGGAAAATAGAAAATAGAAAATAGAAAAATAGTGAAAACAACATCGGGGTGATAGTATTCCTTTGACACAAATGTGTATTGTGACGTTATCGATATTTCAATCATTTTTCCCCTTTTCTTACTTTCTTTCTTTTTTTTTTCGTTTTTCTTGGTTTTTAGAAACTATCTATGACCATCCAATCTTCAAATTTTTTAATAATAGATAATAGCAAAATTTTTCTCGGATAATTTTAATCTGTGTCATTATATTTTCTATCGTTTTCTCTCTTCTCTTTCTCTCTTTCATGTTTGTACTATTTTTTTTCTTTTTTTTTTTTTCATTCATGTTAGTGTTTGCATTATTTTTTATTTCTCTCTTACTTTCTCTCCGTACTTTCGTGCACACGTTTCTCTGTTCTCACTGTATGTTTCGACTATTTTCTATCTCCATTTCTATCTATCCATCTTTATATATCTCACTCTCTTTTAGTCGTTTTCTAACAGTTTCCAAAGTTATTCGCCTAGCTCTCTGTCGTATTAGAATGCAACGCGCATTTGGTCGCGCTTCTCGTTGCCTAGAATTTCAACAGCTGGAAACTGTTTCTCGCGGAACGACATTTTCGAAGGCCGAATAAATAGTACATATCGTAGAGGTAGCTTTCGTGAGCAACGAAAGGGAGAAATAGAGATAGAATGTGTTTGTGGATGGTGGTGGTGGTGGTGGTGGTGAAAAAAGGGGATGGAGATGAAATAACTTACGGCTGCTTTTCTACGTTTCGTACGATAGTCAGGAAGACGCTCTCGTGCGAATCTTTGCGAATCGTTTCCATATTTGGTCCAAGTTAGTATAATATATTATTTTTGTCAAGTTTTAAGAAAAGAAAGAAAGAGATAGATAAATAGATAAACACAGATTGAAAATTTATTACACTCGTACTTAGATACAAATCTATCTTATTGATATTAAAGTATTCCAAGTTTTTTTTGTCAAATTGGTAAACATTTTTCATACGAACGAATTTGTCTAACGTGCAATGTTTTTCTCTTTTTGATTTAAATAAAAATTTCAAAGTCACAAAGTTTGTTACGTACTTTGAGCGTACTTTAAGAATGATTAAATATATTTTACCAATGTATAGCAAAAAAGAAGTTCGGTCGAAATAAATTTTACTTAAAAGCGTCGATAATGCGATTTAGCAAACAAAATTTTCTATTCTATTTGACGTAGGATATAAAAAGGAATGAATGATTAATAAAAAAGAAAAAACATAAAATAAAATGAAATGAGAGTTAGATTGGAAAGAAATTGTTCATATATATATATATATATATATATATATATATATATATATATATATATAAACTATTATATTTGATGATACGAAAATGATAGAAAATTCATCTTCGTTTCATAGAAGTTAACTTAGTGCAACCCTACTTTCTTCTTACGATAGAAGGTTAAAGCTTAGGCGACTACTACTAACCCTTAAAAGCGGAGACGGATATAGAGGGAATATCGTCGATAGTTTACACAGCGATAAAAATAATCCCGTAAAAGGACCGTAAACTCGGTATCCTGTTAGAGTTATGATATTATTCTTTTATAGGCAAACGGAAAAGACCGACTCTGACGTATCGTATTCTAGTTCTCGTTTTTCTCTTGGTGAGTTATTCGCGCGCGTACCACTCGAATTCGCGTTAATAAGAATCGTTCGATCGAATTGTGAAAGCTAAAAAGGCATAAAAAAAATACTGAAAGAGAGAGAGAGAGAGAGAAGCGTTAATATCGTCTAGCACGTTGGCACGCTTCGTTGCACATCGAGAGCACACTCGTCGAATTCGTTCTGTGATTTTACCCTTCACGCCATATTGTACGAATGCACATCGGCACTGCGATCTTGGGAACGGTGTTGGAACGTCGAAAGGGTGGAAAAGATCTTGACAAGAACGAAATTCAAACGCGAAACTGGGGAAAAAAGTATTCCTCACGGTTCATTTGGTCTTTTTTTTCTCTTACCCTTATGCCAACGTATATAGATATTTTTTTTAATTATTAAAAAGTCACACACGTCTATTATATATCGTAGAAATACTGTTGCCTATCGCAAGGGTGGTTGCATCGTAGCTATACTATATGTATAAAACGTGTTGTTTATAGTTATTCTAAATTCTTAAGATAAGAATTTTATGTTTAGATTTTATTCGTTGTGTTTACAAAATTATTACAAATTTAATTCAATAATTAATAAAAATGTTTTTCTGGTTATATAGAAGGTATTGCTTATCATTAGGTTCTATGTTTTAAAGACGTTAAAGATTTAAATAACCATTATTTATTAAATATTTCATGTTAAATAAAAATTTATTTAAAAAAGTAAAGATTAAAGTAAAAAATACGATTATATTATTTAGATTTGATTCAACTAAGATAGGATAATTATCGAATTGTCAGTAATGTAACCGGTGCTATTGTTTTTGATCTCAGTGATAATCAAGTTGAGACGCAAGCGTTCCTGTCAAGAGTTCGCCGGGAGGGTTTGTTGCGATCGGGGGCTTGTACATCCCAGGACGATGCGGTGGTGCACCTTCTCTCAAACTTACCCCTTCGAAACTCTGCTTCTCTGCGGCCAACAGTTTCTCTCAACTTTGACAATCTATACCGCTCGCAGTTCGTGTCTCGACACCTGGCCACATCGGCAGAAAACTTGGCCAACTCTAGATGAGAGTCCTCTTCTCTTGCCCTCTCCCTCTTTTTCGTCTTCATACTCATCCTCTCTCATTCTCCTTCCATTTCTTCCCTGTCTTTCTATATCGATGAAGAAATTTTTCCACGAGATTGCAACGACGAACGACACACGGTCGATACAACTATTCCTTTCTACTTTCCTTCATATTTTCTTTCTTACTTTTTATTTGAATTTTGATTTTTATATTTTTTTCTCTTTTCCTTCCCTTCTTCTCTCTTGCTTATTTCTTTTTATCGCGATTTATCACGTTTTTCTCTCTTTTCCTCGTGCATTTTTGTGTTTTTCTTTTTTCTGTTTCTTTTCAATTCAAAAAGTTCAAATCTCGTTCGTTAAACGAATTAAAAAAAATGAGTTAACGAATAAGTCAATGGCTATGTTGCAACTTCGTTCGAATCGCACAAAAAGTATAAATTTCGTGCTAAAAGGTATTTAGGAATCAAACGAGGAAAATGAGAAAATTTCGTGTAAAATCGTTTAATTGCTCGTCGTAATTACTAGCTGTAAATGAGGACCGATGGACGATTTGCTGATTCATTTGGGTAATAGTATACCTACCAACTCTCTATCCCCGTATTCTGTATCTCTCTATTACTTTCTCAATCTACCGTAACATTATTTACAAGTTTGGTAAACGGTTTAATCATCGTAAAAAGCCAAACAGTATATAATGCCATTTGAGTTACCAACTTTACCATACATGCAATACACATATGCTGTTATTTAACTCGGTTAATAGAACATGCTTGACGTGTTTTATATTTCTAACTTCTAATCACGTAGATGAAAGAAAACGAAAAAGAAGAAAAAGAAGAAGGAGAAAAAAATATAATAGAGGGAGCGTCCGTATTTGATCATTTTATCGATGTCCACATTTTTTGTTAACTCGGTCGGTAATGCAGGTCGCGTATATACGATCAACGATTGGAAAGAGGGTGGTAGAAGGAAAGAGAGAGAAGAGAAATAGGGGAACGTTCTGAAATCATACTAGATATCGTCGTCCAATCGTATTCTCCACGCTCTCTTATCCTATTCCAGTTCTGTCCCACCCTAACTTAACCCATAGCCCGTTTCTATCTGGCATTCATCGAGCGCGCGTAATGCGCTCAACTACCCCATCCAACCAACCCCCTGTACGATGCCTTTCTACATTTCTATATATATATATATATATATTATATTATATATATTGTATATATGTATATATGTATGTATATATCTATGTGTTAGATACATATGCAGGTTGGAACACGAATGCAATTTTATTAAAGGTACGAGACTGCCGAATATCTATGTTGAAAATTTATTCGGCCCAATTGTATGGGTTTTTCAATGTATTATAGAAAATGTAACAACGTCTATTGAAAAATTTCTAGGGATTTTTCGACGAATGAGTTTTTATCCATTGATTGAAATATCGTTCGAGAAAATAAAATTTATCAGAAAGAATGATTTATTTTATATTATGTACATTTATACATTATCGTACAATAATTTGAAATTATAATGTATAATATATTCAAAGAAACACACAAGATATTTGTAAGAAAAAATTGAATACCTTTGAAGCAATAGAAACGTAGATTTTATTCCTCGGCAAATTTTACGAATAGTAGTACGTTTTACATTTCGTATTATTTTCTTTTATAAAAAGAAAAAAAAATAGTTTTGACGACAGTCCGACATGTTCCGAGCATTCTAGTGATTAGTTTTTCGAGTACTTTCTTGATTGAATATTTTTCCATACTTATTTTGTGTAAAAGTTGCCAAAGATGTCTCAGCGGGAAAGTTCATTTTACGAATTGAATTAAACGAGCTGTAATAAAAACAACAAAAGCATTAATGCTATGTAAAAACAAAACAAATGTTGAAATCTTTTTCTACAAATATAATTTAACTCGTTAATCTTGTTTGATAAATTATCAGTATATTCGATATTTTTTTGTGGAAATCAAAAAATGATTGAAAACTTTTGTTGCGGTAGTATAATATATGGGACGATAAAGATATTTTTCGCAATGATATTTAGAACGAAAGAAAAGTTTGGTTATAATAATCTGGTTAAAGAAACGATGTTTTACGAGGATGTTTTCTGAGATTTCATAGTAGTCTCGGCATCTCGTAAAATTCTTCAACGAAAAGTGCAACCGTTAAAGGAGAGGGAGTGGAAGAGAAGAGCTTAGGGTATAAGTAGAAGTGCTCCCTTGAGAGGGCCTCGTTCGAGTAGGCGAGAAGAAGAAAGAGGAAAAGGGAAAAGTGAAGCTAAGAGGCAAAGAAGATAGAAGAACGAGTGCGTGTGCGTGTCAGAGTGAAACGGAAAGATAGAGAAATCTTTTACGAGCATGTTGTTAGAAGCAATTAATTTTCAATTAGCATTTTGAATTCGTTAATCTCGCATATTTCATTGTCCTTGAAGGATGCGATACGAAAAAGAAATAACAAGAGGGAGAGAGAGAGGAAATAGGAAACGAAGCTGGAAAACATGGTGAAACGTTAAACTAGAATCTTGAAATACTCGAAAAGCAAATAATGTTGATAATTAAATACTGAATATATAAAATACAAGAGAAGTAATATCAAGAAATGTATTTTTTTTTATATTTTTATTAATCATTGTTTCTGTCATATCAATTTATTTCTCGTTGCATTTTCTTTCCTCTTTTCTTTTCTTATATTAATTATTTTTATTATTCATTTGTTTTTCTAATTTTCTATTAAATGTTATTTTCTCTTTCACCTCTCATGCATCAGAGTTGCGTTAGAAATTTCGTTTGAAATAAGTAAATGCGTTCCATTTTTTTCTCTTCTTTTTTATTTTTTTATGTAGGACAAATCTTTTTCATTATATATATAAGGAATTTTTTGTTAGATATTTTTTATACGTTAATCAACTCTTTCTCTCTCTCTCTCGTGTGTAGATTTGTAAAAAATTATATTTCTATTCTTTTATACAATTAATTAAATTTTATATTTACGTTTAGAATAAATTTCAAGCGTATAATATCCGTAAATCTAATCTCACGAATACCAAGTTACGTTTATTGAATTCTCTAACGGTATCCTTGATCTCGATTGAAATCATGGTAAAGATCACCATCTACCAATGAGAATCGTGTCTCGTTACATACGCGCGTGAATCACTTTACTTCCTCTATCTCTCTCTCTCTCTCTCTCACTCTTGCATATACATATATATGTACACATATACACAAATACATTAGCAACTTGTGTATCCACTCGAGTTTATTTGGTAGGATGCCAATATTTGGTTCTACGTCAATGACCGTACCGCCATTTTCGGACAATCACCGAAGAATATATAAAAGAAAGAAGACTAGAAAGAGGCTGTTCTTTCCTCTTTCCTCTTTCCCCTTTCCCCTTTTCCCTTTAACTCTTTCTCAATTTTATCCTTTTCTTTTTCTACAAACTTCAGAGACTTCTTCGTACGTTTTTCCTTGTGCAGATCCCCAGTTTCCACGTATTATTCGCTCATTTCGTTCTCCGTACACGTCGAATTCGTTCGAATCATTCCGAGCATGTGTGTTTCTTTCTCTATTCTTTCTTTCTCTTTATTTCTCTTTCCATTCTTTTCATTTTTATCTCTCTCTCTCTCTCTTTTTTTCTTCCTCTTCCTCTTATTTTAGATCGAGGAAGGAAAAGCGAAATAGGGGAGACGAAAAGCTCGCGCTGCAACCTGGCATGATTCTACGCATCCCCGAGGAATATGGTGTAAGAAGGGGTTTAGGGATGAAAAGGAGGGTTGAAAAAATCTTTTCCTATTTTCCCTCTCTCTTTCTCTTTCTTTTTCTTTTTCTATGTATCTATTTATCTATCTTTTTCTCTCTTTTTCTTTTTCTTACACGTGCAACCACCATTTGACTATTTCTCTCCTTTTTTTTTCTTGTCTAGTTTTCTTTATGATATACCAAACGATACGTATGTGTGTGTGTGTGTGTGTGTGTGTGTGTTTGAGTATACGAATGTGAGAATATAAGCTTGCTGAGAATGCAACAAGGAGAAAAGATAGCCAGTCAAGCAACCTTTGCATCCTTCGTTGACTCCTTTCATATCATTCTCTTTGGGATAACATTTTCTAATAAGCCCAAGTTTCTTTTTTCTTTTTCCTCTTTTTTATGCTTTCTTACCTCTTTCAAAGCAATTCTGGTATTTCGAATATCTAAATATGTATGCATTTATGTACATATATATTCAAAGATTTCTAATCTAGATTAGATAAAAAATAAGGAAGTTACTTTTCTTTTTCTCTCTTTTTTTTTCTCTCTTTCATATAAATAAGAACGTGATAAAATCATTCTCATAAAATCTTTCTCTTATCTACCGAGATTAGAAGAGAAAAAATATATGTCGATCGTTTCGGTAGGTCGAAATAAAGATGTGGACGAGAGAGAAAAGAAAAAAGAAGAAAAAAAATGGGATGGAAGAAGACAATATAAAGAGAGAAAAGAAGAAGAAGAAGAAGAAGAAGAAGAAGAAGAGATCGTCTAAAACTCTCCGGGGAAATATTTATTTGCAGCTTTCATAACGGACGAGATAATCTTGTTTTATCGTAAATGGAGACTACATAAGTGTTGGTGTCGTATATGCGTGTATACATTTATATAATATACTTATACCTATACATGTATATATTTATATTTGCTTGTGTGTATGTGTATATATGCGTGGTAAAGAGGGCTGCTTATTCTCTTCCTTCTCATATTACTCCTCCTGCTCATACACACACACACACCACACACACGCGTATGTTCAAACGTGTGTATATATGAATGTACATATAAATGTATACTATATGAGAAAGAGAGGGAATAGAAATACATTCGCTGTGCTTGTATAGCAAGTATCATATTCTTAGAAGTCGCGAGAAGAAAAGAGTCTACCAACAACAGCATCAGAGTAGCAACAGCAGAAGAAGAAGAGGAGGAAGAAGAAGAAGGAGCATCTCATGAAGAGAAGTTATGAGAACGACGGCCATCTTTAGGTGTGTCCTTTGGTCCTTTTTCGTATCCTTCCTTCCTTCCTTCCTTCCGTCAGTACGTCCGTTCTTTTCATAGTGTCATCTTAAAGAAGGAGCCCCAGGGTTTCAACAGGAAAACGAGGTCGTACCTACGAGTCTTTCTGCCATAACGTTTCTCGGTTCTCCTTGAGACCCATACATCATCATCGTATAAGAAAGATAGGTAGAGAGAGAGAAATGTAAAGGGGGAGGGACAGAAAGAAAGATGCTGGACGACTTGCCTAAGTACCTTGAATCGAGCACTATCTATCTATCTATCTATCTATCTATCTATCTATCTATCTATCTATCTATCTATCTATCTTTTCCTTCCTTTTTATCTTTCTTTCTTTATTTTTTTGTCATTCTTTTTCTTTCTATCTCTTTCGTTTTACCGTGTTCAGTTGGGCCAAGAAAACTAACACGTTTCACATTTTTATTAAATTGTTATTCTTTTCAGGTCATTTCTGATTCTGTTTTGATAATATTTTCTATAACTTGATAGTACTTTTTTTTTACTTCGTATTATAGGCCGGATAATACGAGGGCAAGAAGTTAGGCTACTTGTTAATATACTATCTTCTTTTTTTAATCTACTATTTTTTAATGATTATCCATATAATTTTATTTTGTTAATATTTTTAACTCTTTTCAATCGAGAGGTTATACTATATATGATACAAGGTTAAAAAAACAATTTTAAATAAATCATTTACATGCATTGAAAGTTTGAAATTTAACAATCATTGTAATATGAATATTATTTTCAAAGTTAGTCTAATAAGAACATAAAATATGATGAAGGAATCAGTTCAAGTGAAGATGAGTTCAATTTTTTGTCAATGAACTGATTGAAATAATCGATTATTCTCTTTCGAAAATGTAATAGATAAAACTATTTTATATATATATATATAAAAGAAAAACAGAACTTTTCTTACGTATAAGAGGACTGAAAAGTTCTGAATCTAGCATGTGGTGGTTACATTCTTATGTGTTAATGTTTAATATTTAACTAATATCCTTCTTTGAAGTATAAAGATATATATATAAAATATTAAAATATATAAAAGTTTTAAACGTTAAATTGTGCGTGAAATCATTTTACAAGATAGTTGTAAAAAAAGTCACCAAATATGCGGAAAATCGTTTCGAGTTGTTGGTTCGCCCGAGTGGCAAGAAGGCCTCGAGTGCAAAAGGTTGATTTATCTTTTCTGTTTTATGCTACAATTGAACGATACAAATGATAAAAAATGAATCAGATTTTACGGAATCTTTTTTAAATTTATCATTATATTTTGCATACACACCTATAATATTATTTTATGTTACAGTTCATGTAATGATAGTATAGATAATTACAAATTACTGTTCATGTAATGATAGTGATCTTTATCGCAATGTCAACATATAACTAAGTTTTCGGTAGGCGACAAAAAGCTGATTAATAAATTTTTGTTCAGTAAGAGTGTTGGTAACAAAAAGCCTATTAATAGGCTACTGGTCGTTAAAGTGTTAATATCACTTTTTTTTCTTATACTACAGGAGAATGCAAGGACAAAGAAATAACGAAAATAGCCACTAAAACTTTGATATTTTACATAATTTTTTTTGTCTTTCTTTCAAAATGTTACTCATGATGGTTGTTTTTATAAACATTTTCTTTTTCCATGTCTTTATCTTCCTATCCGTGAAGAATACAAAATCAACGTAAGTTTTAGGAAAGAATACAAGTAAGAAAATAGAACGAAGAAGTACATGAGGAGGTGGGTGGGGTTTAGAAGAAACTGAGAAAGTGGGTTGGGATGTCTAGTTGTTGGGAGGAGGAGGAGGAGGAGGAGGAGGAGGAGTGGGAAATTAGACAGTACGTCGAGCACGTCGCACGTTTCCAGGGGTAGAGAGAGGAAGCTGCGAGCGGTCGGTCCGAACTAATTATACGAGCTAGCATAATTCGATTACCGTAATCTCATCGCGGCTCGGTAATTGAACGACTAATTAGATTAATTTAAAATTTCGGTAACTCGCCACTGCGCGAGAGCTCCAATTAGTAGATTGCAACGACGCAGGTGCGATTTCGAGGTTCCGAGGAGAGAGTATCATTGAAAACGGGAGGAATATGTTGATAAAATACTATTCTGATCTCTATTAGGATTATCGATGAATTCTTATTGTTGTTTGTTACGAAGATCTGAGATGAGATAATCGTTAAATCGATCTATTTCTTACGTGTATGATTTAATTATCGTATTTAATGGTATACATGTACTATCGGCCAATAGTTTTCAATTCCGTTGAATGTTACGAACCCTATATGGGTCGTTCGCTTATACGATGCTTTTGCATTGACGACTCGTACAGGTAACGTTAATAACGATAAGGTTTAAATTGGATCTAGAAACCGTATAATAGTATTATGGACATAAGAAAATATCGTTATCTTTTAAAACATCGTTTAAATTTTTAATATCCGATCAAACAACGACAGATCATTTTTAAATTTATCGATATATTAGGATTTTTAAAAAATAAAAATTAGAAAATAATTGTAAACTTTTGGCAGGTAGGTAGGTAGTGTATAGGCAAATGATCCATATGTATTTGCATATATATATAAAATTTATTAATGTATGTATATATTATTCGTTAAGAGTGACGTTAATCGAATATTAATAGGAAACGATTTCGATAGTCAGGTTTATCTATGATCGAATAGAAATCCTCGAGCGGCGTGAAATATTCCCTGACGTGGCTTAATTAATGTTTCAATCGATGTCGATTAATATATCGTATATTACAAATTTTCATTATTAATCTAATACGTCGTTACTTTGATGTTTGTAATTACGTATTTTAAACGTTGTTATTATTCGTTCTGTCCTATTTGATTATATTATTTCTCGGAGTTAATTTAACTCAACTTTTTTTTTTTACTTTATCTTTTTTCGTTGCATTTTGTTTTGTTTATCAGAACGGTGTACGTGACTCTCGGATGACAATGACATTTTAGGTTGACGATCAGATACAATTCGGTCGCGTTACAGTTAACACGTATTATTATCTTTCTGTTTAAATAAATAACTTTTACAGTTAATATCGCGCGATATTTTACAATTAAAAAGTTAGAGATAATTTATTGATCATATTTATCGTATTATTTATTATAATAATTCGTAATATAACATTTTTATATGATAAAATGAAAATATTTGTTAAACAACGTATTATTCATTCGTAATATACAAATAATATCTCTAGGAATAATTATTCTTACCTCACTTCTCTCTTATTCATTTTTTAATCGATACAAAACAAAGTTACTAACTGTAATAATTTAAACTATTATATTTAATTCAAACTGATCATTCGTGTATTTTATTTACAGCATAAACAATTGTCATTGTATTTATTTTATATGATTATTTTTCTATTATTTAATTAATATATAAAAGGAATATTTTATGTAATACAATTTAAACGTTAATAAAGAAAAGGAATTAGAAGAGACTAGAATGTTTCAGTATATCGCTTTGGAAAGAAGAAAAAGTAGTAGTAGTAGTGGTAATGGTAGTAGTAGAAGAGGGTTTAAGAGTGGACGGTGTAAAAAGGGGCGGGAAAATTGAATTCTAGCGGTATGCCTGGAGGAAAAGTGCGAACGTAAGGAGGACGTGAAACTATCACACAAGTAATTGACGCTGATTAAAATTCCATGGAGATAGAAGATGGTCTTTTGCCATAACGCACGCGTTTCCGCGCCTAACAGAGTTCCCACCTTTACCGTATCCTCTCGTTTTCTCCTTTCTATTCTCGAATACGATTACACGAGAACCCGGACACCTCTTCATTCTTTATCTCTTTCTTTTCCTTTATTTTACATTTTCTATCTCACTAGTTTTTTATCTATTGGGTAGGGGAAAAAGTAATTACGTATTTTAATAGAAAAATGAGAACAGGTTTTTTTTTAGTATTCTACATATTTTCTATCTAATATTCTCCAAATAATTTTAATAATAATTTATCGATCAATTTATGTTTAGTTTCTACTCGATATTACGACTATCGATTTTACATAATGTTTACATATTACTATAAATTTTAATTACTATAATTTTAATTATTACTATAATTTTTATTACTATAAATTTTACACAATTTTTTGGTTGTATAACATTATTAGAATTATGCGATCTCGTAGTTCATTTATATTAATATAAAAAATACGAAGTAATTTTTTCTCTAACCCAATATACTTTTTTTCTTATTTTACACACGAGAAGTACTTCGTTATCCTTACAAGCATATTGTTCTTCCGACCATTGTTATAACTGTGGATTTACGTGCCATTAGAATTAATACTTTTCTACACGGAAACGTTGAAGTATCCCTCTGATCTTCTCGTATTCGTTTATTACTTCAAAAGAGAAAGAATGAAATAAAGGAAAGGAAGAATGAGAAAGAATTAATGGAATATATTATACACGAGGACGGATGTTAATTAAGTCGGTAGAGTTCGTGTTATGTCGTTCATTATTTAATCATTGTTTATGTTCTTTTTCATATTCGAATGATAATAACTTCATTTTGTATAGACATAATTGTCGTGTTTATTGATCATAACATTTTCATTCGTATTTCATTTTCAATTTGAGATAATAAGAATAATGCGTGCTTATACATGCATGTACTATCTGTGTGTGTGTGCGTTTGTGCGGATTTAATTACTTATGAGCAGATATTTGTAACTAGACATTAAAAAAATAAACTATAAAAAAAGTATTACGAGTAAGAGAAAAAATTTATAATGAAATAATTATCTTTGAATTGTAAATTGAAAATGAAATTTATCATAGTATTTCTATGTATATTATTATATTCTACATGGATATTCGTGGATTGGTTTCTAAGGAATATTAGCTCATCTAAACCACGATCTCTAGTATCCTACTCTTCTACCTTTAGCAAGGAATCTCACTGTAAATTTCTAACAAGGAAACACGAAGCGTTTCTCGAGACACAATCGCCGAATTTCCAAATAATCTGTTAGGAAACCACCGACTCGTGTTCGAGAGTGTACACGTTAAATCGAGCTAAATGATTTGGAATTGTATACTAGAGAGAGTTAGAAATAGAAATAGAGAAATAGAGAAATAGATAGAGATAAGAGAGAGAGAGAGAGAGAGAGAGAGAGAGATAGAGAGATAGAGAGATAGAGAGATAGAGAGATAGATAATTAATTGAATTAATTGTAGAAAATAATATTTATTACAATTTTTTTTTCAATTAAATCAGACTCGTCAAATTTTTGCCGATTTTTTTTAAAGAAATTCATACAAAGACAATACTCTTGCATATATTTAGATTTATTATATATAATTGAATTAATCAAATATATTTATAAATTATTACGTGTATTTCGTATGACTATCACAATATCAGTATTACCAATTCAAAGAATTAAGTTTATTTACGAGATATGTAAATAAGTATGACGATTCACTTTCTCACTTTTTTTCACTTTCTTTCTATCCTTTTTTACTTTTTTTCTATTATCATTCTTTTTTCTCGACACTTCATCCAGCAACGGCAGCAAGAACGTTGGTAACCCCGTGTGTATATGCATAGGTAACAAGTGCATTATACGACATAAAATCTGAGATGCATAATGCATCCTGTGTATCTGTGCCATCTAACCAACGAGCGTTCTATACTTATCCGTACGTGTTCACACATATACATTCTTTGAGTTATACTATAGAGAGAATATACTCTTACTTATCTTCGTCGACAGGAAGAACCTGTAAGTGAGTGAGTGAGTGAGTGAGTGAGTGAGTGAGTGAGTCGGTGAGCGAATGAGTTATAGTGAATGAACACATGTACATATACACATACACGACATATATATATAGAAAGGTATAGGTTAACATACATAGTTCACATCATCGTGGCATCTACCTTAGCTTGCAGTAATGCATAGTCGTGCTTTTCGTTGGGAATCTTGCTTCAACGTATTCCAGGAAAGACGTTATGCATCTCTCAACATTCTTTTTTCTTTAACCCCCTCGTTCCCTCCTACTCTCTCTCTCTCTCTCTATCCTTTTTTCTTTTTCTTTCTTTTACTATCTCTTTTTCTATTTTTTCTTTTTACTTTTTAACCTTTTTTCTTTCACCTTTTTTTCCTAGGTAGGAACGAATTACGTGGCTTTTCTCAGCCACACGACATCTACGTGTAAACTGGTACGCGAAAAAATGTCTATTGCCTTGGAGAGTAGCATCACGTGAGACGATTTATGACGGTGTCATAACTATCCATATATTTTTCTCTCTCTCTCTCTCTTTCGTTATGCGTTTTCTTATCTTTCGTCATTTTTAAAAATAAACATCGTAAAGGTGTGAAAGAAATTTCAATCGTAAATCCGTGCGAAATACGTTATAAACCATCCGCAAAGATTTTCACGCGTGCGCCCAACAAACGTTATTTTATGAGAGAAGCATATATATGATAAAAATAAAAAAGTAGGAAAAAAAGGGAAGGAAGGGAAGAGAAGGGCAGGACAGGGCAGGGAGGAGGAAAAAAGTTGTCGAGTTTCGAAGAGAGAGAGAAAAAGTACCACCAACTTGTACTATTTTTCTCTCTTTTCGGTTTTTACCTTTTTATATTTTTTTTTCTTTTTCGAACGGGTGGGAGGGCAAAGGGGTGGGTGAAGTATTTTATCCTTCCTTTTTAATGGAAGAATTATGATAGCCGGCAAGCGAAATTCTCTTCTCCCATTGTCGTACACGAAAAATCCGTATTGTCGGCACGTTAGCACTCCTGCGTTTTTCGTTGGCACATTATACTCTCGGTCTCTCTCTTTCTCTCTTTCTGTAGGAAAGAAAAACAGAGGTAGAAAGAGGGGAATAATGTGTGAGAGAAAGAGAGAATGGGTCGAGTAAAGAATAGGTTCTGATTCTGTTCCCGGTGAAAACGGAGGTGCTGACGATGCTATTTGTCGAACCCTTCTAACTATACCGTCATGAACGCCTACGTTTATATTCTGTGACGGATTTTTCCAGTGTGAATATCACGTTAATCACATCATCGTGTGTGTGAGAGAAAACGAGAGGAAAAGGAAAAGAATGAAAAAGGAAAAAAGGAAAATAGGGGCTGAATAAAAAAAAAAAAAGAAAAAGACTTAAGAGAGACGTTAAATGGGATAACTGAACGAGAAAGAATAAATGTACAAATATTATTTATTTATTTTTATAATTTTCCATCTGTTATATTATACAGAACATTACATTATTTTGTGAACAAACTCGTTTAATTGTTATTAATAATTATAGAATTATTATTAATATGGTATACATTTATTTTATTAACTTAATCAAATATTACGAATATATAAACAATACGATCAGAAAGGTATTACATATGTTAAGTAATAATAATAGTATAGGTTAATAATTGTTATTACATATTATATGTGATTCCTATGGTTTAATATTAACAGTATTAGAGGTATAATTAGTATGGTATTTTCATTCGTTGAATTGTTAATTAATATCTGATTAAACATTTATCATTTTCTTTATATTATTATAAATGTATACGCGTATGATGTGTGCAATAGAATAAATAGCGTTGGTTTCAATGAATATAACGTTGATGAAGTACGAGATAAGAAAATAGAAAATTGATAAGCTGTGATAAAGGTTCGTACCAAAAGAGTGCTAGATATATCTATATATATATATATAGATATAGATATAGATATATAGAGATAAAATAGATCGTCACGTTTTTCCACAGTTGATTCTAACCCCGAGCGCTGATGTCCCCACACAATTCTTGATTTCATATCGTTCAGACAAGAATTGCGTTTGGACAATCATAGCCTGGGACATTCGATCAGCTTGCTATCTCTTTCCGAAGCATCACAGAAAGGATTCTTGTTCGATTTCTTTCATCTTCCTTGTTCATCTTGATGAAATTCTAGAAACGTAACAGACGTGTGTTATTTTTTTTCTTCTTATTAATTAATACGAGTTAATGAAACTGTTTTTATTTTATTTTTTTTTTAGCACATTGTATGCGTAGGTGTATACAACGTGTTTATTAAAAATTATAGAAAAATAATATATCTACGTACTTATATATACTTGCAGATCATTTTCTTATATTAAATTTAATGATTTATTTATTATTATCATACAATAGAGAATATAAATAAGAATGTATCTTGAATATACACAGGTATTATTTCTTATATGTAAATATAGGAATAGACACGCAAGATACTATTCAAGTGGTTGACTTAGAAAATAATATTAGAGCTCGTCTTGTTACATCTTGGTCAATCAATCGCTATTCAGAGTAAATTAAGGAAGAAGCGAAGACAGGATAAAAAGAAACGTACTCATATATATCCTTGTAGTTTATTTCGAGTCACTTCTATCATCTTTTTTCGACGACATCAAGGCTCTATTATGTTACGAATTAGGCGCGTCTGAAGTAATCGATTTCTCGAAACTTTCATTTCCTTTTTTTCTTCATTCCTTCTTTATCATTTTTTTCTCTCTTTCATCTCGTTCGATTGGCAATCGTCTTTTTGAAAAGTATGAATTTGGATTGTAACTTTTTTTCTTTTTATTATTATTATTATTTTATCGTCACTTTGTAGTAGAATTTTTCTTTATCTTGTTATTATTTACAGAGTATGTAGAAAGAGAGATAGGTACACATTATAGATTGTATATAATTGACAGGAAGGTAACCGTATGAGAGAAAAAAATTTCAATAATAAAAGCATCCACAGCGAATAAGCAATCAAGCTGGAATTGTATGCTTGGAACGGGGCGAGTTGATTAATACGCAAAAATATACGTGTGGCGAGAGAATAACGAAGCGGTAGCCAGGTTTTTGGTAATTTAAAGCAATTTCGAGAGCGATTGAAGGTAGTAGGAGAAAGGACTTGCTTTTATGTAGATATATATGTATGTATGTTAGCATGTGTACGTACGTGCGTACCTACGCATGATATATATGTATACTTGTATGTTTGTAACGAATCATAGATAACATTTTGTAAAACAAAGTTCGTTCGACGACGTTCTTTTTGAATATATTTTATATCGTATCTTTTTATTATCTCTACATATTTATTTATTATATATAGAAACAACTTTTTTTTCTTTTTTTATCGATTATTCAACGATCAAAAATATATGCACTATGCGATATCGGTGCAAAGTTTTAACATCGTTACGTAAATTCAAAGAACGCGGGGATATTTGTAAGAAAACAAAAATTGAATTCCATTGAAACAATCGAAACAAATTTATTCTATATTTTGTATTATTATTGTTTCTCTTTATTTTTTCTTATTTATTATCAACGAACGAGTATTTTTTTCAAATTGTTCTTTTTTCTAAAATAAATCATTTGATATATTCCGTAGATTTTGGTAATTAATTTATCGAGCATTAATGATTGAATATTTTTTCCATACTTCTTGTACAAGTTGTCAAAGATGCCTCGTCCTCGGTGAAAAAGCTCATTCCAAGTATTTTTACAAACTGAGCGTGTAAACTATACAAGTCTTTTATAAAAGAAACATGTTAAAATCTTATAAAATGCTATTTAAATTAGTTAATATTTTTAATATAATATAACGAGATAGATCGTGCATCCAAATTTATCAGCATATTCGATATTGACAGAAATTAGCAAACAATTCTATACTTTTTGGTTGGTAAGGATAAAGGTAGAAGAACGTTTCTTTCTTTCTCTCTGTTAAGTTGGAAAGAGAAAGAGAAAAGAAATTGCAGAAAGAAGTTTTGTCGAAGATCGAAAGGTTAGGTAGTGGATGGATGGTCGAGAGGATTTGAAAAGAGGGAGAACACGGTGGGAAGAAGAAAGTAAGAGAAGGAAGAGAATAACCAGGAGGAGGTGGAGGAGGAGGAGGAGGAGGAGTCAGTCGTGGCATTGATCGGGCATACCGCCACCGAAAGACTCTACTCCGGCCTCTTCACCATCCAATAGGCCGTCTCGAGTTTTCGGAGGTACGACGACGACGACGACGACGACGACGAAGAAGACGACAAAAACGAAGACGACAACGATGAGGAGGAAGAGGAGGACTAGGACGACGACGACGACTACGACGAAAACGAGATAGTAAAAGAAAGAAAGAAAAAAAAAAGAAATCTGAAAAGATCGTGATCGATCGGATAGACGGTGAAAAAAAAAAGATAAAAAAACATAGGACAAACAGAAAGGTGGACAGAGATAGGAAGAAATAGATAGAAATAAAAGGATAAAAAGGTAAAAAGTAGAGAGAAATATATTTGTATTTGTGTTTCCGTGTGCGCGCGCGCACGCGTTGTGTGTGTGTGTGTGTATGTAGAGGGTGTGAGAGAGAAAGAAGAGAAAGTAGTAAGAGACAGAATAGGACCAGAACAAGTAGTAGGATCAGACAAAGTCGAGACGAAGAAAGAATATGCTCGGACAAAGTAGAGGAAGATGGGAATATAGTCAGACAAAGTAGTGGAAAATAGGAATATGGTCAGACAAAGTAGAGAAAGATAGAAATAGGGTCAGACGGAGTACGTAGGATCAAACAAAGATAAGATATAAATAAAATTGGGCCAGAGAGACGTTTTAAAAACGAGTTTCAAAGTAAAGATAAATGAACGTAAGCAGATCAAAAGAAAGAACATAATAATATTATCTATCTTTTTTTCTTGTATTATTTTATAGACATTAATTTCTTTTTCCTTTTTGTTCTTTTTCTCACACGTATATAAATATTTTTATACAAGGTAAGATAAGAGGATTTTTGATGATTTATTTATAAGGTGTTTTAATATTTTAAGGACTTGTCGTAGTTGTAAGAAATATTCGAAAATATTTTATTCTGTAAGAATGTAGGCTTTTCCAATCGTTGAATTAGTGATTGACGTAAAAAAACTTTCAAATGTTTCAACTGTATTGGAAATAATTGCGTGTTGAATACATCTTCTGTTTCACCAATCGTATTTTTATAAAACAATTAATTCTTTTGCTTGATTTTAAAAAATAGAAATCCTGAAACATTAAATCAGGCTACCTGGGAGATCAATTGAGTCATTGAGAATTGTAATAAGTATAAGATTTTATACAAAATAAGTTGTAATACAAATTTTGCCTATAAATTTATGAATGCTTAAGGATTTTACTATACAAGTTTATATGAACTTTTTTTTCATTTACTTGACTTTTCAGTAATACGTAATATAAGTTTGATCCCAAGCTTTTTGGACACCCTGTATAGAATTCATATATATATATTGTATAAGCGATACAATCATGACGTTTCCGTTTGACGAGGTTAAAGGTAAAGGTTCAAATTCTTTCACCCCATTTTCTCTCTTTCTCTGTTTCCTCCCTTTTCTTTTTTTGTTCTCGAATCGATAAAAGACTTTTTCGATTTTCTCGATCCATCGAGCACATGACCATACTCATACCCGTTTTTCTCTCTTGGGGCGGAAGCACCGTTGTTCCGAGTTCCGCTCGAATTCGTTGTTGAATGGTCTTAAAGTAGAGGTGAGAAGAACGAGAAGTAAGAGAAAGATGAAGCGGAAAGGTGAAAAGGGCGTTGAAGCGTTTCTTTTCTCGATTTTTCGCGAAAAAAAATAAAAAAAGAGACAAATAGATGGAACAATAAAAGTGAGAGAAGAAACAAAGACACAAAAATAAAGAGAAAGAGAAAGAGAAAGAGAGAGAGAGAGAAAAGAAAATAAAAAACTTTTACTTTCGAACGTGAAACCGGAAGTGTGAATGGTTCTTGTGGTGACTTTGAAAAAGACAAGTATAATGTCTGATTTGTTAACAAAATGAATACTCGAGCTTTGAAAATGACGAAGACGAAAAAAACACGAACGAACGAACGAAAGTAGTAGTAGAAGAAGAAGTAGAAGTAGACGGTAGAAAAACCAAAAAAAAGAATAGGAAAAAAAAGGTAAAACGATAGAGAGAAAAAGAAAATCCTGTTTTGTGAGTTGGTATCGAGAGAATACGCTTTTGGTCCCGTAGTTGAAAAGAGAAAGAAGTGATGAGGGAATTGAAGCGTGCCTTGCTTCTCTTCAACGTCCGAAGTTATACTGGGAGAGGAAGAGGAAATACTTTATAATTGAAAAGCTTCGTTTAAATGGAAACGTTTCTCTCTTTACGCCTCGGCTGCGTATAAAAGTGAGTGCCATCTGCGGATGGACGGTTGGACGAACGGAAGGGAATGAAAACTGGATACGGGAGGGGGTTACGGAAGAATAAACGAATTTATTACGGCAAACTCCCTTTAACTAAAAGCACCTACACATGTATACTTATGCATATGCATAATATATACCATATATTTTTATTAAACATATATAAATATATTTATTATGGTTTAAAAAAAAAGATTTACACTTACGTTTTGTATATATAAATATATGTGTGTGTTTATACGTAATGATTTTTATCATTCTTTGAGTTATCTATTAAGTTGTATAAACGTAACACGTGTTCACAGAGTCAGTTCTCATTCGATTTAATATAATTATTATCGTTGTTGTTGTTTATTTTTATTTGTACGAAATGGATGAAGCTTCGCAAAATTATTTATTACGGAATAAATCGTTCTATCTGGATGTAATGAGTATTTGCAAAAATTTTATGTCAATTGGTTCATCGTATAATGCATATGTATGTATTGCATATATATAGTTATTTACTTGTATAATACAAGCATGAGAGATGAACAATTTAAACTTTCGTATTTGTATCATCAGTTTCAGTCTACTCGACGTCCGTGTGCCAGCAGCTCGATATCGTTCTTCTCTTGGAGCGTTTAATCTAATTTTATATTCATTGGTATCATCACTTTCCGATTAAGCATTTTATTCTTATTATTATTTTTCGTGTTTTTTTTTTCTTTCTTTTTCTGTTTGCCTTTTTTCTTCTACTTCTTCTTTTTTCTTTTTTTTTTTATTCTACACAAAAGTATAGAGGGAAAAAAATCATTATCGTAACGACAGCATTGGTAGTTTTTTTTCTTTTTGTTTTTTAGATAAGCCTTCGTAATTGCAAATTTCATACATTTTTTATCTTGGTGAAAAGAAAAACAAAATAAAAACACAGAATCTCTCCCTCGCGTTATAAAATCAGCTCGTTTTAATAATTCAAAGTTGAAAATTATTCAGTAGATATTCATAAGCGATCTAACCTTTCCGAAATATATATGTATATATATATATATATATGTATATTCGTGTTTCAACCTGTTGCGAGAAGATAGAAAAGACCGAAGGAGAGAGAATATCCGTCGTTCGAAAATTCAATTGAATCTCGTCTCAAACGTTTCCGAGATATGTTGTAAAAAAAAAAAAAAAGAAAAATAATAACAGAAAACGCAAAATTGTAGTTTTGCTAATACGCTTTTGTAGATTTTTGGGTATATTTCGAAAAAAAAGAACAAAAGGTGAGGAGGGGTGTGTATGAATCCTGAAAAAAGTAAAAAAAATAACGGAAATCAAATCTTTTTGTTAATACGCTTTTGTATGTTTTTTTGGGGTTTCTATCTAGCTTTGTATTATATTTTGCAATGATATTTATTTCTCTCTCTCTCTCTCTCTCTCTCTCTCTCTCTCTCTTTCTAGTGCAAATACTAGATACATAGAAGGTTCCAGGTTTATTGGGAAACAGTTGGTGGGCTTCGAGGGTGGGCTACGAAACGAAATATATCGAAGGTATGTTGGTAGTGGTATAGTAGGTTGTTGGATACGAGTCTCGGTGGCCCCGATCTGTCACACAAATCACCCTCACCTCGGCTAACACCGTCGCCACGACGCGTCCCTTCGCGCTAGGACACATCGTATAACCTCGGCTTTTACCTACCGACCACTACCACCACCACCACCATCACCATCACCATCACCCAACCCATTCATCCCTTTCTCCGTTCACCATCCATGCAAATATCGGACGCTACCGATATTACGTTTCTCTATATTCCGAATATTTATCAGTGATTACCATTAATCAGTTGCGTGTTTATCGACACATCCTCTATACCTTCCTTCTTCCTACTGTCATGATTGTCCTTATCGATCATAATTCTAAACGTATAAACCAAGAGCCCCGTGTGTATACAAGGGGGTTGTAACGATATCGTGTTAACGTTGACAACAACAAAAATTCTAACGAGATTTTATCTTTAAAACATATATTAAGTTATGTTTACTCGTAGTATACTTATACTGTTATGTATTACTGGATTTTTATGTTTTGTTTGTTTGTTTGTTTGAGCAAAGCCATTTTTTTTGTCGGATATAAAAATAAGAACCGATTAATCGTCGAAGATAAATGAAGTGATAAGTAAGCGTGAATGTGTATATATTTATATATGTGTATGTTTATATGTATCGGAAGAGTGTGTGTGAGACAGAAAGAGAAAGAGTAGAAAAGAGCAATTATCTGTAATTTCTCATACTGCTTTTTGGTCTCATGGGGAGTGTATGTGTATGTATGTACATACGAGAGAACGAGAAAGAGAGGGAGGGAGGGGGGAGAGAGAGATGTAGAGAAATTGTAGGAAGGGGTAGTCGATCGATAGGCGCAATGTGTTTACGCCATCCGGTCGTGTCTGATGCACCCGATGTGATTCTCGTTAAACTCGCGTGTCCCTACTGGCAACCCGGCAAATTCTGCACACGAATATGCCCGAATCAGGCGCGGTGCATTCGACTCTCCTCTCTTCTCTTCTCCCTTCGTCACGCCCTTCTTCTTCGGTACGTGTCGTCTGTGTCCCTTTCAGTGTTTTCAGCTTTGTGTCTCTCTATCCATCTCCTCTCTTTTTCTCTCTCTCTCTTTTTTCTTTTTTTGTTTTTTTTTTGTTTTATCCGCATTCGTTTTCGAGAAAAAGAGAGGGGAAAATAAAAAAAAAGAAGAAGAAAAAATGTGACATTTGGACGATTGTTACGGATTAAATCCTAGTAGGATAAAACAAAAAACAAAAAAAAGGAAAAAGAAATGAATTCGAAAAATATCGAAAGATGATTATCTACGATCAAACGTCGGTTGATAAAACACATAAATATATTTGTAATCGGTTAAAAAAAAAAAGTCAGATTGTTTAATATCAAAATTAAGTATGTCTCGCTATTTGTTGGGTTATCAAGCATAAGAGAGCGGAATGACAATTTTGTAGATAAAATTCCAAAGGGTATCGTGACACGTGACAGTGACGTTTATTTGATCTCCCCGTGTTACGAAAAAAAAAGGGATTTTTGTGGAAATTGTTGAAAAGTTTGAAATCGTCTGTATTGCGTTTCCAACCTACAGGTAACATACGCAAACACGCATAAACGTTTACGTCGCATGGTTGCTATACGTTGAAAGTGCCGTAACAGAAAAAGAGTTGAATTTTCGTTGGATATGATGTATATCTCTAGGTAGGATATATGTATCGAAAAAAAAAGAAAAGAGATTCGATCGATCGAATTGAGGAAAAAAAGGATGAGAAGAAAAAAAAGAAGAAAGTAAAAGCATCCCGGGAGCCATCGATGAGTTTGGTTGGCTGGATGGTTGGTTGGTTGGTTGGTTGGATGGTTGGTTGGTTAGTCCAAGGATGATTCCCGCATACCATGTGTCTCCACGTATTTCCAAGCATTGTCGGTTAACAATGAAACAGTTACGGGACGCGTTAACGGCGTCCATTGTCTAGCTTTCTAGTGACAAGGGCAAAACGTTCGCACACAATGGCATCCTCATACGTCTGAATACGCGTGATACAGAGCGTACGTGGATATCACGGGAAATACGCGTTTCTTTCTCCTTCTCTTTCTCTTTATCTTTATCTGTATCCTTATCTAGATATCTCTTTCTATTTTCTTCATAGGAGGAAAACCTTTTCTCTCTCTTTTTCTATCATCTGAACATCCTAACGATCTTCTCCACGTTGACAAAATTCTATCTAGCCCTAGGGTGAGGAATACAGAAAAAAAAAAATAAAAATACAAAATTGGGAAAAATACACATAGATACGAGGATACGTTTTTATTTATTTGCGTCAGGATTGTGTCAGAGGATTGTGTCAGGCTCAATCTTTGTCTATGTTTCTATTCGATCATTTGAAAGATCCTCCCTTTCTTTTTTTTTTTTTATTCGTCGAATAAACCCTGAAGATATTTTTCACGTTGACGGAATTCTATCCAGCTATAAGGGGGAAGAAGAAAAAAATAAAAAAAGGGAAGAATATATTTTATTATTTATTTGCATCAGCGTTGGGGCATCAGGATTAATTAGGATTTTCTTTTCTCTTTTTTCATTTTATTTTAATTTTCAAACCTTTAATGATTATTTTTTTTCATCGACGAAATGCAATAAAGTTTCAACGATAATAATAAAGAAGTAAGAATTCAATTTTATTTATTTTCCATCCCTTAGGTACGAGATTGAATCTTTTAAAATCGAAACGTTCTTCGTCCTATCTCTTTATCTCTTTCTATATATATATATATATATCTTTTCAGTTTAACGCGTTAATCCGAAAACGGTGATTAACTTCGACATAAACCTTCGATTCTGGCAGCTCAATTTTCCAAGTGAACTTTTAGTTTCTTTTTCTTTTATTTGCATACTCTCTCTCTCTCTCTCTCTCTCTCTCTCTTTTTCTATCCGACGTGAACTTTCAACGAAACTTTGCATTCGGTATTTCGAATAAAAGGAAAGCAAGCAAGAAAGAGAAAGAACTGACTTAGTATTACTTCGCAAATCGTCCGACCTTAATTCGATCTAACTACTTGAGTTACGAAAACGAAAAGGAAATTCGGTGTTGAGTTTTTCGTTTGGTTTCTTCCATTTCTTTTGGTGCTTTATTCTTTTATAGAAATCAAAATAAGTCAAAATGAAATTAAAAAAAGAAAAATATCTACAATACAACGAATATTATATTATTTTTATAGAAAAATATCTATACAACATAGACACGAAAAAAAAAAGACGAAATTTGATGAAATATGTTTCATAAACATTTTTTTGTTTTAACAAACATATTTAATCAATTAACGTTCATTTTAGTATTTTAATTATGTTACTTTTTTTTATTTTTGTTTGAAATTTCTAACGAACAATTTGTAAAATAAATTGTTAGTAGTAAAGATAATGATCGGTGTGTTGGCTTGGGTGTATAAGTCAACTCTAGTACTTCAGAAGCTTCCGTAAGGTGTCACGTGAAATCGATTTGCAAATAAGGTAAGGTTGAAGGAGCCCCGTCGTGTATACCTGTCTAGCATGTAGAGAAGTAGTTCCACGTCATTCGTCTTAGATTTAAGGAGGGTTAGTACACTCTAGTAAAGGAGTGGATACCAACTAGTAGCAACACCAGCGAGGCAAACAGCCAGTAAGAGTAGTAACAGTACCACCAGTTCTACCCTCGTTTCTGTCTCTTTCAACCATTGTCTCCACGAGCTCCGTTGTTTCGCCTAAATCACCACTGCTGCTAGTACAAAAAGAGAAAGGGGGATAGAAACAAAGATAGAAACAGAAAGAGAGGAAGGTTAGCTTTTTCTTCGTCTAACTTCTCGAATTCGACCCTTTTCACGACACGAATCCCAGATTCGTGCACCTATCTTCTCTCTCTTTGTTTCTTATTCTCCCTCTGTATATACTCCTCTTCATAGAACTGACCGACTTATCGTTAACGATATCGTTCCCTCGAAACCTGGTTTCTTTCGAACCATAATTTTCTATTTTTTCGTTTCTTCTATTCTTTCTTCCTGTTTCTATGTTCCCTACAACTTGAACTAATTTTTAATCTTGAATTATTATTGTAAAGTATTTTTTTTGTACTTTTTATCTTTGTTACTTTATATATGTGTTTTTGTATATTTTTTAATTAATTTCATTTTCTTCTACAAAGTGTTCGATAGTATTTCCATTTTTTTGTCTTTCTTCCTTTGTCATTTTTGGTATTTATTACTCTCGAAGACGGTAATTGGATGTTTTATTTACACCACGTTGCTCCGTTGCAATTCACTATACTTGAAGTATTCTCTTCTTACTTTCTTTCCCTTTTCTTGAAAGGAGTCGAGTCAAGCATAATAAATATCGACTTAGGTTGTCTCCCTTTTATTCTGCTTTTCTCTCTCTCTCTGTCTTTCTCTTTCGGGTTCATTTAACGTGCCGGCATGAAGGGCCATCCTAACATTTAAATACCAAAGTATCTGCCAGGGCTGGTGGGACTCCCTTTAATGCTTTTCCTCTTCTAGGTGTCTTAGAATATACCAACCTTACTCTTACTACTACTACTACTACTACTATTACTGCTACTGTTACTATTACTAATACTATCGTATTCTCTCATTCTTGAAGAGAAGTCCTTCTGCTCGTGGGATTTATGCAGCAACGTCCTGCGGCAATGCAGCCGCTCGTTTTACTACCTCGTCGCCCTATCACCCTATAGTTGGTAGCACCCACCATAGCAACCAACAAGACCCATATTTTCTTCCTGTCTCTCTAACTGGGAACGAAACGAAGTAAGATAGTCAAAGTGTGTGTGTGAGAGAAAGAGAGAGAGAGAGAGAGAGAGAGAGAGAGAGAAAGAGTGTTTGTCTCAAGAAAGAAGGTAACTTCGACGATTTTCCTTACTTGCTTTCTCGTTTCACTAGGTATTAACTCTTTCCTTAGAATTCCTGAGATAGTAGTAGTCTTGGTATCGTTAAGAAACTGTTTCCACTCATTCTATCTTTCTTATTGCATCTTTATTTTATTATCTTTTGATCTATTATTATGTTTGTATATCTATATACAATACTTTTTGTTTGTCTTGATTAGAAAACACGAAACCGTAAAATATTTTATCACCTATTACCCTGGAATATATACTACTCCCATTTTAGATACCTAGACCCATATTTTATACTTGTCTCTTTTATAAAGGGGGAAAACAAAACAGAATTTGTTTCACAAATAGAGACTACGTCGTATTAATACTTTTTTTTGGGGAAATATTTAATAATAGTTTATCGTTAATTATCTTCAGGATTGAATTTTTTCTTTTAATGGTACTAACAATTTTGTTCATTTTTAATTTCATTTATACTTATCATTTTATTTTTTGAATACAGAATTAATTAGGGGTTATATATCAGTTACAGTCAATTTTGGGGGGATTTTAAATAAAATGTTCGCCTATACGCGGTTTGAATCACTTTTTTTCTTTATGTATCATTGAATCTTTTCTTTTCTTTCTTTCTTTTTTTTTTTTTTTATCTATTCTATCTGTCTATCCATCTGTCTTTACGTTCGTCTCGGTTAGAAGATAGGGAAGGTAAAAGGCAGCTAGACCGAGGAATATTTTATTAATTCTTAAGGGAAATTTATGCGAATACATTTGCGTAATCATAAATGATTAAATAAACACGGCATTCATGTAAATTCTATGCTAATATACTTGTGGTACGTCAAATTTCTATTTCCTTTTATGAAGAAAAATGGATAATTTTAGGATAGTCCTTTCTTGAATCGTTAGTATTATGAATGTAAGAGAGAGAGAGAGAGAGAGAGAGAGAGATGGAAGAGTAAATACCGGTAAGTAAGTATGTACATTGTATATTCAGGGGGTTGAAATTGTTCGCATCATTTTTTTATGTACCTCTCCTCCCTCTTTCTCTCTCGTCTATTTCTTTTTCTTTTTTCTCTATATCTTTCTATCTTATTCTCGGTCGTTACTTCCTCGTTACCGAATTTTCGCAATATTCCTCGAATGTTGCAGCAGCGAGAAAACGTTCAGTTAGATCTCCTTTCGCGAAACGACATTTGCATTTGGCAGCATCTGCGAAAGAAGGATCGTACGATTTATCATGAAAGAAAAACACGTCCCGGATTATTTCATTTATTTTCCTCGTTTTCTCTTTCTCTCTCTCTTTTACTCTGAACGACTTTCGTAGCTTCTTGTTGAGACTCTCGAAAGGGAGGGGAAAGAGGGAGGAACGTAGTTATAAGAAGTTTCGTGTGTAATTGGACTCGATATTGCCATTTGCGTAGCCGGTTATCGAGAAAAGGTTTTGAGAGTTTTGCGATAAAATTATGAGATGTTGGAATAAAAAGAAAGAGAAAGAAGAAGAAGGGGAAAAAATGAAAGAGAAACAAAAAAAAAGAAGGAAACGAATTTTTTCTTTTCAAAAGCAACGTGAGAGATATTAAAGTCAGAACACACGTAACGTGAAATCCTTCCGACTGATCCCACGGATACTGTTTTTATCCTGGGATACTCATGAGAGACTCGGTTCTAGGATTTACCTTGGACACTCAGTTGAATCGCTTTCAAGTGGTTCTACATCCTTCTTCTTCTTCTTCTTTTACTTTTTCTTCTCTCGTGATATTCATGACAATAAAATAAAACAAATAAAAAAATCAAATGTAAAAACAATAGTATCTACATACACCTTCGAACATTTTATTTTCTTTTATCTTTACGATTTGAATCGATATAACTTGTCAAATTTCAAATCAGCGTTAATCTTTCTATTTTTCTTTTTCTTTTTTCAAACAAAGCTCGTTGATACATTTTTATTTATATAAAACAAAAAATAATAAACTGAAGGAAGGAAGGAAAGAAGGATACGAAGAGAAAGAGGTACTCGATTGCAACGAAGAGAAGGTAGTATATAAATGGGACTCCGGTGTCCTCACGAAGCCAGAGATTTCCCTCAGGTTTTCAGGAATACGAGAGACGTTTGACGTACGTGTTACGAGAACGTTCTGTTCCCTCGTGATATCTTACCCTACCCCCTATATATATATACACACATATATATGTATGTATAACAAGGTTGGTCAGAGCCAAGATGCAGTTTGTATTGGCCATTCCGAGAAAAGTCATCCCTGTCGTGTAATAATTGGTACGATAGTACGACAACAAGAATAATAAGTAGTAGAAAACAACAAATAGAAACGAAACAACGATGAATACGTTTCTATTAAACGTAACGATACACCAAAGAAAAGATTATCCTATTTCTCGTATCACTCACGTAACTCTCGTTATCTTTAATAGATTATCAAATTTATCTATCATTTTTAAAAATAAAAGAATAGATAATAGAAATACAAAATAAACAAATAACATGAAAATAAAAAAGAAAAAAAGATGTGAAGATAAGATTTATCGTTAAAGATTTCTGTGTTAAAACAATATCCTTTTTTTTTTATCTTTGCTGAAACCCGTCTCAACGAAATCGGAGCCTAAAAGAGAAGAAGAAAAAAAAGAGAAAGAGAGTGTCGGTGTTATTCTTCCAATATGCAGGAAAAACGAGCCCGAGGGGGAAGGGCGCGGGTGTACAGTGTCGGTGGATGAGTGTACAGGGGTGGCTTTCAGGCCACGATACCACCCTACTGCCCCCAGGGACGTGTAAACACCGATGGCACTCGACGTCCTGTCAATCGACGACGAAGACGACAGAGAGATACACCGATATATATATATATATATATATATATATATATATATATATACACCTTCAAAACCTTCACGATATTTTTTCTCTCTCCCTTTTTTTTTATTTTCTACTTGTTTTGTCCCTACTTTTTAAATCTTACGGGGCTCGTCCACATCCTTCTCGCGTTTCTTTCTTGAATTTCATGGACAATGAAGCCGATGGCTTCCTTTTTATTTTCTTTCTTATTAGAACCTTTTTTCATCCTTTCTTCTTTCTCTCTGCTTTTTTTTTATTGCTTATTTTTATTTTTACGAGAAAGATAGTTTGAAATGGTAGAAAGATAATTCGGATGGAAATTTAAGTTTTGTGCGATATCCCGGAGTTATATTTTATTATAAGATGATTTAATAATTTTAATAATAACGCATAGTAAAAAGTAATAGTAGTTTTATTTCGTATTATTATTTTTATTAGGTAGGTAGAAATAAAAGAAAAATTATTTAGATGAAAGTCAAAGTTTCGCGAGATATATTTTATTCGAACATGATTTATTATTTACGATAATTGTTGCTCAAAAAACAGACGAGTTGAAAGAGCTTGTACTTTCTGCTCTATTTTATTTAATTTTTATTTTTATTATTTAGAGAGAAAGAGAGAGAAATAGAGAGAAGCATGTTTATTTGATAGAAATTAATTAAATCACGTCATACTCAATAGCAATACAAATCTTTCGTTTAAGATGAATGATAGTAGAAGAGTCGCACGATTTATTTAGAAACAAATTATACCATCCCCCTTTTCACAAATCATTCTTCCGCTTATTTTAATTGTTCCTTAAAGTAAAAGCGATAGGAAAAGAGAGATCCATTAGTTCTCATTATATTTCTAATAATAATATTTCACTGAAAATTGAAACAATTCAAACAACACAAGGTATAATTAATGAGAAAGTTTTCATTGTTTCCTCCCCCTACCCCGTCTCTTAACACAAGTAGCAATAAAATAGATGAATTTTATATTCGTCAATATGGTAACGTCGATTTATTTTCATTCATCCATATAAAAGAGAAAAAAGAGAGAAAAATAAAAATAAAATTTTAAAATAAAAATAGAAATAAAGAATGCCAGTAGAAAGAGGACAAAAGTTTCCTCGTTGAATTTTCACAAATCGACGAAAAATCTCAATTTTTCCGTAACGTGATCCCAAGCGTAGTATCGACGTGCTATCAAAAAAAAAAAAAAAAAAAAAAAAAATAAGAGCGAAAAAGAGAAAGAGCGAGAAGGGGTGAAGGAAGGGGGACGGGGAGTGTTAGTAATTAAAAGGTCGAATCCAACGATAAAATTTGGCTGGCAAAAGTGTCTCGGTCCGAGCGACAACAATGTATAAAATGACAGAGCAATTGTATGTTAGTGTGTATACGTGAATATGCGAATATACGCTTTGTATGCATGTATGCATGCATGCAAGCTAGCAAGCAAGCAAGCAAGCAAGCAAGCAAGCAAGCAAGCATGCATGCATGCATGCACGCATTAATGTATGTATTCGCGTGTGTGGTTGAACGCGAAGGTATCGCCGCGAAATCGCGCACGTTGATCGATTGACGTGACAACGTGCGTCGTTTTCGAAGGGTAAAAGGGGTGGGGGGGGAGGGGAGAGGGTGGGAGGGGCCCTATGTCTGTTGCAGGGTGATTCCATGCAAAAGGGCTCGCTCGCCGTCGAAACGTTCCTGTTACTGTAACTGGTGTTGCTGTTGTTGTTGCTGGTGCTGCCACCAGTTTCGACAATACTCGATGGAAAAGCCAGAGGTGGAGGTGGTGCAGGAGGAGGAGGAAAAGTAGGAGGAGTAAGAGCTGGAGAATGGGGGTTCAACAGGAGGAGGGATTCTGTATTTTACGTTCTGTATTTTATAGCAAGCTACCCTGTGTGGATGAGGGCTTTCTAGTAGGGGTGTAGTATACCCACTGGTGATAAGGTGATAAGCTCAAATGTATTGGCTCCCATCAAATCGCACGCTTTACTGTTATAGGCAACCCCATAACCGCCGATCGTTCTTTCCCCTTCCCTTTTCTCTCTTTCTCTAGATCGTCTATACTCTTTCTTCCGTTTTTCTCAATGAACGCTTTAGGTACTTTCCTTTTGGGAAAAATAAATTTTTCTAGAATATGTCTTCTAGTGAACAATACTTCATAAGTTAATCACCTTTTCTATTTTTCTGCTTTCTCTCTTTTCTTTAGTCTATAAAAAAATACCGAAATTTGTTCATCTTTAAAGTTCAAATGGGTTTCGTTTTTTTATTAAGAGTGGTTTAGGATTAATTCAACAACATTACATAAATTTTCATTCATTCGTAATCGTAATTGAAATATTATATTGATTTATTTAAAGATTTTTCTCCTTATAAAATTCGAACTCTTTTCCTTTTATTTTATTTGAAAAATAACGTGTCAACGATAATACTTGGGATCATATTTCCATCAAGCTTTACTATATTTCCTACGAAAGCGAGCTCGTCGTGTACATGTTTAATTTATATATAATGTTTACTCCTAATTTATATGCAACGTTTGTTAGTTATGTGGTGGTGCATTATATATTATACCAGGTTTATATCGAAAGTCATCTTGTTGTGATAAAACTATTCCAACAGTCGTTTCAACGGTGTTGTAGACTACGCATGGTTCTGATTACGAGACAACCTTCCATATGTCCGTTGAAGTTTTATTCTTTTATGGAGGACATATCAGAGAGAGAGAGAGAGAGAGAGAGGGAGAGTGAGAGGGAAAAAGCAACGAGTTTTTTCTACAAAGATTCATAGCAGCGATGTACTAGCACGGAGAAAATTAAATTCCTGACCCTCCCCCCGCGTAACGATGCCTGGTGGGGATGTGAAATTGCAAATAAATTACGTTCAATCTTCATCATCGAGTGCGTGGGAGTGAGATAGGAGTAATAATGGGTAGGAAAGAGATAAAAGAAGGGACAGGAGAGGGATTGGAGAAGGGGAGGGGATGAAATATGAATAAAAAAATAAAAAAGAAAAGAAAAGAAAAGGGAAAGGAAAGAAAAGAAGAGGGTCAGGATAATTCTTTAAAGGATTTCAATTTTGTACAGTTTCTTCTTTTTCTTTTTTATTTTTTTTATTTTGCTCGGTTTTTTAAACGATTATCTGGAACCACGAGACGAGATTAAAAAAAAAAAAAAAAGATACTTTTTATCTCTAACGTACACTTTATTTCGTTTAGTTTTGTTTACGAAAAAGCGTGTTCGCGTTATAAACGAAAGTTTTATAATTAGAAGCGTATTTTCTTTTTGTTATCGAAGTAAACGAGTAACTCGTGCTCTAGGATTCGGCGTACGGAGAAATTTTAACGAATTTAAGCGTTGGTAGTTGGTATTTTTTTTCCTTTTCTTTTTTTTTATTTGCGATTAAATTTAGAAAAGGATTAAATTAATAGGAAAAATTTCGTTAACCCTTTCAACGATATCTTTCATTACACGCATTTTATTTTTGTCCGATGACTTTAACCGCAGAAAGGTTTTACCACTCGTTAATAGTAATGTGACTACAAATGAGATTACGGAAAGTTAATTATGGTATCGTAAAGGTAATCGTTCGACGTCGAAATAAGTAAAAGTAATAGTAACGGCGTTGGTGGTGGTAGCCGTAATAATGACTTTTTCCAATTACTATTTGTCTTCTTTGAAGGGAAAGTAAGAAAGAAAGAAAAGAAAAGAAATTAAAGAACAAGAAAGTGGAAAAAAGCAGAGTGCAATCGAGTTCAAGTAATTTTATACGGGGTGTAAATAAAATAAGAAGTGATACAAATAATATCATCAAATTTTCATCGACGTTGTTCGGATAACTGCGATTATTATATTTTTTAGTTTTGTTTTAATTGTATTTTCGTAGGATATAAGGAAAAAACGGTGTTGTAAGAGAGCGTCGCATCGCGTAGCAATATACCAACCCTCTAATAACAAAAAATAACATGCCAGTATTCTACGTAATTTTCAAGAACTTTCGTGAAACGAGTTTTGCTTCTTATTAAGATTCAAAATGAAATACGAAGCGCTTGCTTGTACGACGGCTTATTCCTTCTAGTAGTATAGTGCCAACTCAACTCCATTGCCGAAGTTCCGTTACTCTTAGACTTTTTTTCCAAGCCTTTTTCTTTCCCCCTTTTTTCTTCTTTTTTTTTTCTTTCTTCTTTCTTCTCGTTCCCTTAGTTATTTTGCTTTCTCTTTTTTTTTCTTTACCTATTTTTCCTCTTTTTTCCTTATTCGCCAAATCCATAGAGGAAAAATAACGATTTGCATAACCGTTCGATTTCGCGAGGCAGCGTATTGAACGATACAAAAAGGAAGAAAAAGAAAATAACGAAATAAATGTAAAAGATGGAAGAAAGAAGAAATAGAAGATATAGAATAAGAAGTAGAAGAAGAAGAAGATGAAGAAGAAGAAGGAAAGATATTTCACAGGAATGGAAAGGTTTCTTCGTTCTTTCGTTCGAGTCGATTTAACTGTACGAGTTTTCTTACAACGAAAAGAAGGAACCGCCGACGTGTAGAAATTCTGTGCGGCATTGATAAGTATTTACTGCAGTCCCTATGCAACTCTTTTTCTTCCGAGCCCCTCGTACACGTAGGAACATTCCTCTTTTACTACCACTGTTACTCTTATTTTCTCCCCTTTTTCCTACTACTAGTATTACTACTATTTGAGAACTCTACCTTTATACTTCTTCTTCTCTCTTTTTCTTTCTCATTTCGTCTTTCTCATCCAACTCCCACCAATCTCCACCACCCTCTTCCACCTTGGAAAGGGGCAAGCTTACTACTAACTTTACACCCCCTATAACTCGTTGGAACTGTTATCGCCTCGTTCTGTACCGGGTGTCCTCGTTTCCGCAATCGCTTCAGCATTTGCTCGCTCAGTTACTTTAGAATCAGGTGGTAGTGTTATACGAGTCTTGCGGATAGTAGTCTCTGCATGTAAAATTGTCTTTCTTCAACTTAGTTAAACTCTCTAGAAAGAGAGAGAAGTAGATAAGAAATCAAAGAAGGTATGGGAGTAAGAAAAAGAGAAGGGGGTTGGAAGGGTGAATTAATATCGACCTTCGGTCGGCACTTAGCAAAGGATTTCGAAGAATGTCGCAACAATCTCGGCCCGTTGCCCACCGAAGTCTTTTTTCTTATATTCCTTTTCTTTTTTTCTCTTCACGATGAAGAAAGAAGAAGCAGCAGCAATTCCTAGCTAAACCGAGTATAGCTCTAACTTTACGAGCTTTCTCGAGAACGCGGAAAGTGACGCGTTTTGTTCGAAAGTCCTTTAGAAATTGGTTCCTGGCCAAGTGCCATACCTTTTTATTTTTTTTTCTTATTCTTCTTCTTATCTTCTCTCTTTCTCTTTATATTTAAATGTCCTTCGAAGGACGTTACCGTCGTTTTCCGGTAATTAACGAGTCCTTGCCAAACGTTCTTTCTTTCAATGATCTTTCTCTCTTTCTTTCTTTTTCTGTCTTTCTTTCTGTCTTTAGATAACGAACGACGAGACGATTAGGATCATAATGGAAGGAGAATATTCACTATTGATAGTCGTAGATTCTGTTGAAGGTTTAGAGAATGTGGAATTGGTAGTCTCGTAGTTAGTCCGCTTTCGAGAATATTATTTCATCTTCAGTCGATCGTTAGTACCGATCGTCAGCACTTCTCTCTCTCTCTCTCTCTCTCTCTCTCTCTCTGACGCACTTTGCATAGTTCTAATACTATCACCGCTGGTGATACCACTACTACGAAGACAAAAGCTATATCCTATTAAGGAAGGATCTTCTATCCCTGTGATATCTTCTACCTAGCATGGAGATTGCACACCGTTACATATACGGAACATGGTTGTTAGCTACCTTACAACGTACCATCTACGGGACCATTTCAAATTCCACATCCTCTATTCACGTTTTATATGATCTAGTCGATCTAACTAGACTTTGATATATCAATCGATTATGGCTTTTCTTTTTTACATATTCTTTTGGTTGCTCCTCCTTCTCTCTCTCTTTGATTTTTATTAATTTAAAATGTATTCCCCATTTATATTAACAATTTGTATTAATTTTTTAAAGCCAATTTCGATCTTTTTATTTATTTTATTTTTATTTTTATGTACTTTTTGGACTATTCCTTTTTGGGGTTCTTAATCATGTTATTTATTGTTTAATTTAAATTACCGTTTTTAAATTTGTGTGTGGATCGTATACTCTGTTGAAAAATAATCTCAATACTTAGGAGTGCAAATTACCAATTCATTAATACTCGTAAAATAAACATTTTAATTCAAAAATTTACATTCCAATTATGTTTAGAAACAAAATCTTTAGGTTCGTTAAAAAAAAATTAAATCAATATAAAAAACAATTCTATCTATACACTTATAGAAAAACACTTACAATCTTCGAAATTGTTAAAGAAAAAAGACAAAATATGATTCCAAAGAAAAACGGTGACAAAACACATTGCTCTAAATCCAGATCGGAACAATATACATGGATCGTAACGTTTTTGTTTTTATTTTTCTTTACGACCAACAATTTCCCAGTTTACTAGAAACTTCGGAAAAAAAAAAGAAAGAAAGAATAGATCGAACCTTGGAAAGAAGTTTGTTACTGGCAGGTAACTGACCGAGAAAGAAAGTGGCAGAAGCAGAGCGTCGAGATCTCTGACAATTTGTCTCATCCCCCTGTTTTTCTTTCTTTACTTTTTTCTCTTGCTCTCCTTTTTCTGTGGGCCGTTTTCTCTATCTTTTTCTTTCTTTCTTTCTTTCACCCTCCCCCCTGTTTCTCCTCTTCTCTCTGTTTCTCTAGTCATTCCTCCCCTGCTTTAGCAGAGGGTAGTGCTTATCGATCCAGCAAGCCCTTCGGAGGGTGTGGTTGTGTTACTCGGCGCCGTGATGCCTTCCTCCCTTTCTCCTTCCCTTCTTCCACCACCCCTTTTCTCTCTCTCTCTCTCTCTCTCTCTCTCTCTGTAGTCTGCTTTTCTTCCTTTCACTATTACACGACTACGAACGTTTTCGGCACGTGCTTATGACTCGCGTGTACACTCTACGAATTAGTTACGGTACGTTAGGATCTTTCTACTTCCTATTTTCCCTTTTAACCATCTTTTACATTTTGATCTCTGACATATAACGTTTCATAAATTATCATAAAAAATACCTGATATTAATTTTCAACGTGTAAGACGTCTTTTCGACGTTAAGTATTATATATATTGTATAATATATATATTTTTCTTTTTCTTGTCTTTTCTGTTATTTGACAATGTCAAGATAGCAGTGATGAATTTTTATATTCTTTTTTTTTTTTCATATTCTCGTGAAAAATATTATAAATTATTATGAATAATAATACGAGATTCAGTCGCGAGTGAAAAACATGTTTTGATGTAAAATAATTTTGCATTGCTACGATAAAAGTGATAATTGCTTATTTTTCTTTTATTTATTTTCTATTTTCTTTTTGTAATAGAGCGAAATATACAAAGACTGTATTTTTTTGCATTGATGCACGTAAATAGTTCAATTTTTCTTTCTTTTTAAATATAAACCATCAACGAGAGATGGAGCGAATTTTAAAACGATGAAAATACTTCGGGGAATTCTTTGCAATTGATTCTTCGATTGCGCGCATCCCCCTTTTTTATAAGTTTCTTCTTTTTTTTTACTTTCTTCCCTTCTATATTTCCCGTGTTATATTTGTATTTATATTCGTGTTTATATATGTTCGGCACGTTACAAATTCTCCCTTGAGAATCGAATATGAATGATCATAGTGAGCGTGTAATTACAGCTGCAATAATTACGGATTAGAGTCAGTAATTACAATCAATATGCCAATTCAAATTTAGTGAAACGTGCGAGTATGTATCGTGCAGTATGTATTTAACATGGAATAGCAATTAACGATAAAACAAGCCAACAATGTAGAAAGGAAAATAGTGACATAGTGAAATAGAGAAAAAGAGAGAAAGAGAAAGAGATAGACAATGAGAGAATACAAAAAAAAAAAACAAATTAAAAGAGAACGTGAGTCGATCCGAGCTATCGTTCAGCTAAATTTCGATTATTCGATTAATTGGACTCATCTACTTTGCGAAAGAAACTCATTAGATTCGTAAACGATTTACCGATTTATCGATTTTCATTCTCATATATATATATATTATACGTGTACATTTACACGTAGAAGATAGAAAGGACCAAAGTGATATTTATAAAGGCAATCTCGTATAGTTCAGTACTACTGAGTTAGTATAGAAGCGTTCTCTAAGCTCAGAGATGAGGATTAAGGGCTGCGTTTAAGGGCTGTTTACGGTTTTGCGGACGACCTTGTATAAGCTGTGTGTACGCACCTGTATATATACTTATATAAATATATATATATATATATATATATATATATATATATACATATACATGTTAATACATATACATATATGAACTTTTGAAGCTCGCGAGAGGGCAGTGCTTGTGTGATACAGGAGTGTTCCGAGGTCTTGACTTGGTTACGGGAAGCTCAAAATCGAGAATACGAGGGCAACATGGCAAGAGGATAAACGTTCGCCATACATATGACTCGTGTGTGGCAGGTATACGAGCTAATATACAGCGTCTGTAATAATATGGAGTAAAGGACGATAAGGGTTTCTCGCCGACCCTATGATTAAACCTATCTTGTTTTCCCAGAATTGTTTTCTTGGATAAAGAAAGAGAAAGCTTGATTAGAAATATGATAAAGAATATCTCATACGGATGAAAGAAAAAGAAAATAATTTTGTCTATCGAGTATTATATGAAAGTATCAACAAAATATTATATTTTTATTATTTCAATAAGTCATAAACAATATTTTTTTTTGGGGTTTATTTATAGATCAATTATGTTTCTTATTATTTATTGATTTAACGTAATTTAATTCGTATTTTCCAAAATTTCTTTATTCATACATGTTATACGTTTGATTTTAGTTTTTTTTTTTTGTACAAATTCACTCTAGAAACTTAATGATTAATTAATATCGTATTATTTTGAGGGATGAGATTTGGGTAAAGTTAAATCTCTTTATCGTGTTCAAACCAATTTCTGATCTATCGATCTATCCAAACTTCAGTATAAGGGATGAGATATAAAAAAGTTGGATCGAAGTAGAGAGTGAGAGAGTGAGATAGAGATGTGTAGAAGCTTACGACGTTGACTGTTATTAACCTCGTCAACAGGGAAATCCTTTAAGCCAATTTACGCGGCTAACTCGACCGCCTCCTAAACCTTACGTTAGTTTCCGAGAGCAAAGCTGATGGGTAATGACAAAAGAAGGTGCCTGGGACTAAGAGCTTGAAGATCCGGAAGGACCTATCTTTTGTTGCCTGTCTGCTGTCTCTCGTCACACAGTTTGCTACTATGGCAAGGACGATCAGGGGAAGGATGAGTTTTCAGTACCACCATTCCCATAACCATCTTCCTTCTCTCTCTTTCTCTCTCTTGTTTTCTTTCGTTCTTTTTACTTCAGGCCAATCCCAGTAGGCTATTAAAGACCAAGGACAGAGAAGAAATTCGACGGAAGGATTCACATTTACGAGCTTCGATCATCAATCTTCTTACACTTCGAGGAAAAAAGATGGGTGGGAATGGTAGTAGGATAGTTCAGTAAAAGAAAAGGAAAAATAAAAGAACAAATAAAAAGAAATGTACAAATAAAAAAGGTGGAAAACCACATCTAGATATTTTTATTCTATGATAAGTTTACTTATGCGGGATTGAGATCGTACAATTGAAAATAATATTTTATATTTTTGTTTGTTTCGTTTGAAATCGAATTGATAAAGGAGTGGGTAGATAGACAAAAACAAAAAAAAAGAAAATCAATAAGAAAGAATATATTTTAATTTAATTTTGACAGTTGTACACGATTTCAAAGTAGAATAAAATGTGATAAAATGTTAAACTTTTTAAACGTATCCTCGTATTTCTATCTATCTATCTATCAGCATATCTATCTTTATCTGTTTCTCGTCAAGAGCCTGGCTTTATTGACGAGGAGAGAACGACAAAAAGCAAGGCACGAAATTGAAGGGAACGAGGATAAACTTCGTCTGGAATGAAAGAGAGAAAGAGAGTGTATGAGAGTAAGAGAGAGAGACAGAGAGAGGGATAGGAAATCCTATGCGAGCTTTGGATGCAGGAGAAATCCTTGTTGGACGTAGTTTCTACGAACGAAGCTTCGAGAACTCGATGAATTCGCGTTCATGAGCTAAAGTGTGAGAGTAAGAGAGAGAGTAGGAGATAGAAGAGAAAGAGAGAGAGAGGAAGTGGAAGCTGTCGTTCTCTCCAATGCACTGTGGTAACTTGGAACAAACTCTGATTGCTGCACGCGTACTCTCTTCTCTAGATAGTTATATAGAAGACCATCAGACCGCCATGTCTCTTCGTTAGATACTAACTCTATCCTTTTCTCTACAACTACACAATTTGTTGATATAATATATATATATATTTTGTAAAAATTTTATACCATGTAAAAGTTTAATTTTTTATGTAATATATATATATAATAAATAATATTTTTATATAATATATATATAATAAATAAATTTTGATGTAATATAATATATATATATATATATATAGATAGATAGATAATCGATTAAGATAATCAATATATCTAAAAAATAAATAAGTAAGTTATCAAATATAAAAATAATTAAATAAACTACCATTATTTATTTTTTTTTTATAGAATATAGGTCAAATATATTTCTCTTAAACATCTTAATCTTTCAATATATTTAATCAATCGATTTTTATGATAGACATATAATAAATTTCATCTATCTATATCTATCTTTCTTTATCTATTTATCTCTCTCTCTCTAGCTGTTAAGTTATCCCATCGCAGTGGGTCGATTCTCCATTACGATCGTCACTTCCTAGTCCACTAAAGCGAAGTACACAACGTTCTGGCAAAGGCTCCTTCGGAGTCCCATGACAGGATCCATTAGAAATGGTTTACTTAGGTCCACGAGGATTAGTTCCGACTCGAACTTCCATCCCTTTATCCTTCGTGGATTCTCGTATTATCGTCTCGATGATATCACCTTTTCAACGCTTCAAAGATAAATTTCTTTTTCATGGAAAAATCCGAAGATCGGATGGACTGATTGATGACTTTAGTATAGTATAGTAAAGTCGCGAATGGGGGTGGTGGTGAGGGGAAGGAGGAGGGGGAGTGGAAAAACTCGACGTTATCATTTTCGTTTTCGTTCTTCTTCTTCTCGTTGTCTTAGTCATTTTCATCTTTTGCTTTATCGGTTGTCTTCTTGAAGAGACATAGTAAGAGAGAGTGAAAGAGAGTAAGAGAGAGTGGGAGAGAGAGAATACTCATTGGCAAACTTCCTCGTCGACAAATTAGCCTCGATAGCGTAATAAGGCCTCAGCTTCATTGACACGAGACGAAGCAAAGGTTTCCAAGATGTGCTTTCTGAAGGAACCTCTTTCCCCTCCCCACCCTCCAACTCTCTACTTCCCTATTTTCTCTCTCTCTCTTCTTCCTGTCTTCTTCTTTGTCAGTTTTAAGATGGTTGTATTGACAACAAAGCATCCTTTGGATCGTGGATTTATCCTTGTTTAACCAGGATCATGAGACTTTATCAAGGTATGTTGGAAAATTGAACAAAAGAAAAAGTAGTGAAATGAAAGGGCTTTCTTTGGAAAAAAAAAGAGAAAAGAAAAGAAGAATAAAAAAAAAATAATAATAAAAAATATGCTTTTATAAAAAAGAATAAAAAACTGCTTATTAAAAAAAAAGATACATATATGTATATATACGTGAGTACATATAATCTGTACGATATTGAAATCTTACGAACAATAATTTCTATTTAATAAAAAAATATAAAAAAATAGAATTGAGGTAAAGGTACTATATAAAGAATCAACATTTTCCCTAAAGGGTTATCGTCGAGCCTATCAAATTGTCGCACTGCGGTTATACCTATAAGTAAAGGCATTGGTAGGACCCTGTCTGACCGGCGGACTATGTACAGAGCTCGACTACTTGCTAGAAGTAGTACGACGACGACGACGACAACGACGGCGCCGACTCCGACGACGACGACGCCCAGAAAGAGACAGAATGAGAAGGATGGCTAGCTTCAAATACCATTCCTTACGATTTTCTTCTTTTATTTTTTTCTTTCCCTCTTTTCTCTCTTTTTCTCTCGCGCACTGTTTTGCACTGTCTTCAAACCCTTATATTTTTCCTCTCTTTTCCATACTTTCGTTCTATTTCCTTCTCATTTTTGCTTGTTCTTTTACTAGATTGCTCGTTCCTTTTTTTTTCTCTTTTTTTCTCTTTTTCTTATTCTCTCTACCTTTAAGTTTCTTATTCTTTTTATTTTTCTGTTACTCTCTTTCTCTCTTTCTAAATTTGTTTCTATCTTACTTTCTCTCTTTTTTAGCTTATATTCATACTCGTTCCCTCTTTTTCATTCTTTCTATTAAATTTTCCTATTTTTCTTTTTTTTCTTCTATACTATCGTTTTACATCCTTCTCACTTTTGGCTTGTTCTTTTAACAAGATGACCCGTCTTTTCTCTTTTTGTTACTTTTTTATTTTCAACTATTTACATTTTATTTCTCTCTCTCTCTCTCTCTCACTTTATTTTTCTTTTTTCTTCTCTTTTCCATACCATAGTTTTATATCCTTCCTATTCGTGCTCTTGTTCTTTTATAAGATACATAGCTCGTATTTCTCTCTCTCTCTCTCACTTTCTTGCTTGCTCTCTTTTTCTCTCTATAAAAAAGGTCTCCACTCGAGAATGCGAATACTGCAGTTTCAAGGGATATATGTGTGCCTCTGCACTTCAACTGTAAAATGATAAATTCCACGAATATCTCTGATCGGTTTTCCTTTTTCTTTTGTTTTTTTTTCTTATTTCAAGAAGGAAGAAGAGGATAAAGGAAACAGATTGTCCTAGTATCAGCGCCATTTTGCCCAAATCGAATATCCATGTCAAGTTTGTATCGTGAAACTTTATCCTCATAACTAACACTATACAATGTCTCGTTCCCCTCCAAACGATTTTATCGTTCGAATATCTACCCACTCGTCTATAAATGCTCCCTAAATTTCAAGATAATGGGTATTTAAGTATAGTTCGCGACTGGAGTGTAAAATAATATGTTTGTAATAGGATTAAAATTAATATTGTTTATATATATATATAACATAGTTCATATAAATATTGTACATAATACGATATCTTCTGGTAATTGGTGCTTTAGTTTTTAATGAAATTAAATTACAAGTAGAGGAATAGAGGAAGAGAGAGAGAGAGAGAGGGAGAGAGAGAGAGAAAGAGAGACCTTAATTTTAGCAAGGATGTTGAGATTGAAGAAGAGAAAAGAGAAAGAGGAATAAGAGAAGGAGGAAAACTAAAGAGGAAGATAAAATAAGAGAGAGAGAGAGAGAGAGAGAGAGATCCATTAACGCCATTTTCTTCGCGTTAGCTCTAGCACGTTTGTGTTACTGATACGCATCTACGATCGCATAAGCTCGTTCTTTTTACCGTATAAGAAGATACAAGTCAATTAAATTTTACCTATTAAGAATTTCGAAATAATGTCACGTATATCATATTTCTATTTTCTTTTTTTTTCTCCTTTTCTTTACTCTTGATAAAAGTAATCATAGATATATAAACCTTTTAATGAAATTATCTTTTATCTAATAGGTAAAATGTATATATATATATATATATTTTTTTTTCTATATTGTACATTTTTCTTGTTTATTTTTCAAGAAAATATTTAAATAAATAATTTTAAATACGAAACGCGTAAAAAACCTGTCGCGTTAAAATTTACTCGAGTAAATTTATTTCGAGAAAACACCGTGTGCGTGTGTGTATATTATTTTTCTTTTTTTTTTTTTTTTTATCTTTGAAAATAAAATCATTCTTGGTTGGAGAAAATAAATTGCTCTACGAGAAAGAAGATGTTTATATACCATATTACGACAAAGTATATACACACATACAAACACACACACACACACATATTTATAGTATGGTAGTAGTAACATCCATGCTTTTTCTCATGTGACAATTTTTTTTTTCTCACGATCTTTGATCGGTTCTCTATAAATATCACATTCTCGTATACATATACGTGTATATTTTTATATATCTCTATATATGTGTGTGTGAACATTTGCGGAAGCACGGTAACGTGTCTGCTTGTGGAATTTTTTATTTTTTTTTCGTGCAGCTTCAGAAGCAAACCTGAAAAGGAGAGAAAAGTAAGAAGGAAGAGTAGGAACAGGATCGGAGGATAGTCTCGTATAAGATGGCTTCATCAATCTTCGGCAAGGGGATGACGGTAACACCCGGAGGAGGAAACGTTCTCGCGGTTCTTTATCCATGGAAAACCTTCCCGTGGTATGCATTACGCTAATGCTAACGCAAGCTCTGTCTACTTCGATGAAATACAGCTAAGACGCTCACGGCCATTTCAAGTATTTCCTACACTCTTTTTCGTTCGATTTTTTTTTTTATACAAAAATATTATTCCTCTTCTCCGTTACTCTTCATTCGATTTTATTACTTTATGTTACTTTTTATTTTTTATTTTTTCGTTACTTTCCAATCGAACAATTTGTTCGCATTATTTTATTCATACATTGTGCATTTTTATTCCATTTAATTGAGTTTCTATCGTTTTTACTTTTTGTTCAATTTTTTATTCATCCTTTTTTTTTTATTTTCATCCTTTAAATCACGATCGAATGATTTTTCTTTCGAATTATTTTTTATATGCTTTTTCATTTTTTTCTTATCGAGTTCGCATCGTTTAATTTATTATATATGTATATATTTTATCGTTTTAATTTTGATCAATTTGTACGAGAGAGATTTGTTTTTATCTCTATCGTAATTACAAAATTTGTTTCGTATTAAATACATTATCTTTAATACCGGTACTTCTCAATTGCCACATTTCTATTATCCTTTTCTTTCTTTTTTTCTTTCTTTTTTTCGAAGAAAAGAACTTCAACTCGAGTTTGCAATGTAACGCGTTAATATCACGATCAACGAGGATAAATATTTAATGAGCGCAGACGAGTAAGCTCGGCATCCTCAGTCCATTTGCATTTTAGATTTCACTGAAATTCCAAAGAGAACGTCAGAGAGACGGAAACAGAGAGAGAGAGAAGCAGAGAGAGAGAGGGAGAGAGAGAGAAAGAGAGAAAATCTTTCTCTAGGCCTTCCGGGTAACGCTATTAGCGTGAGAGTCGAGTGATTTATACTCGCTTTGGTATAATTAGTCGCACTTATATACAACCGCGTCCTCCTCCACCCCCTCTCTCATCTCTTCCTCCATCTCATCCTCCACCTTTTCCTCCACCTACTCCTCAACCTTCTCGTCGTCGTCGTCGTCGTTGTACAGTGTTTTGCGGAATTCAAATCCACGTTTCACCGTAATATTCTCTTAACGATGTTTCCTACGAATTGATACGTCGTTTTAATGAGTATTACACGTGCCTCTCTCTCTCTCTCTCTATTTACGTCACTCATATTACACACATTAGATATAATGGATATCTCGTGAATGTTCAACCATTTTTTCCCTTTTTTTCTTTTTTTCATCTAATTGATCAATTTTGTCTACCTGGTTATTTAATTGATACGAATTTTTTCCTTTGGTTAGTATATTTATTAGACAATAAAATAGTTATACGTATTTTCGGTGGCACGTGATTGTTTCATCAAATCATCGCATTATATTATTGAAATATTAACAACAAAAAATTTATTTGAACGTTTGTTATAATCAAATTTATCTTACGGTAAATATAATACCAATTGTTATTTGTAAAATAAATCTTCTTTTGACGGACAAAAAATTCTAGTAGATCTTTTAACAATATACAATATATAATAATATATAAAACGAACTTACTATGGGAAGGATTGGAAAAAAATCCCATCCATTAAATATAACAAGAATAATCATTTAAGTTAAAAAATTCCGAACGACGTTGTGGAGTTTAAAAAAAAAAAGGGGGAACAAAAAAAATAAAAACATTGTAATCACTATGTAAAATCTGGGGAAAAACGAACGATACATGCACTAACAGTTTCGTGAACAGTATTAAACGAGTTGTAAGCATTGTGTAACGAACCAACGAGCTATCGCCGAAATCCCTTTTTTGTTCGGCTAACGATCCATTAAACAAGACTCAACGTTATCGCAACGTATCGATCTCTTCCTCTTGTTTCTCTTCCACCAACCATTTTATCCCGTTGAATTTTACGCGATTTTCGATTGCCGATACGATAGCACAATTTTCAAAGAGGAAAGGATAGGAAATAATACAAGGACAAGAACGAGGACAACGAAGAACAAAAGACGATAGTGGTAGTGCTGGTGGTGGTGGTGGTGGTGGTGGTAGTGATGGTGGTTGTGGCAGTGGTTGCTCTTGGGGTTCAATTGGGGGTTCGGTCGAGAACGGGCTGAGTTGAGGAGGGTGGAATGGTAGTAGTATGAGTTAGATTGGTGTTCTGAAGGATGAGAAGTCTCGAAGGATACGGATGGTCGAAGGAAAATGCCGTTGGCGCCGCTGACGTCGCTTCTCTCTTGCTAACAAAAAAAAAAAAAATGAGAAAAAAGAAAGAAAGAAAAAGACAAAATGATCTCGTTCTTCATAGCAATAGTAATAGTAGTAGTAGTAGCAGCAGTAGTAGTGATAGTACTGATGGTCTAAGGTAGATTTCATAAGTCGATGACCGTGGAAAAATGGACTTTTCAACTTATTACTAGTTGGAACAGATTAACGCTGATTGCACTCTTACCGGAAGTAAAAAAAAAGAAGGAGTATTCAAGGGAGAGGGGGGTGATAGTTTTGTAGGAGGAACGGGTGAGTGGGAGGAAAGACGTGGGTAGGTAGGTAGGTAGGTAGTAGATCGTAGGAGAAAAGAAAGATAAAGGTACCTTCTGCGATTTATCAATTTCACGAAGGGAACTTTTTAAATTACGTCCCTCGATCGTCTTCCATCTTTCTCTCTCTTTCTCTTTTTATCTATCTTTGTCTTTCTATCCCTCTTTCTTACTCTTTCTCTCTGTCTCTCTCGATCTCTTCGTCTAGAGTTAGTCGTTAACCATTCGTTGTCGTGTCATCGGGTTACGAGCTCTGAGAATTGTTATGCATCAAAGCGAGCAACCAAGTGTTTCTAATCAACGCTAATCCACTTCGTTCGTTCGGAGGCCAACGACATTTGTCTCGCCACTATAACTTCCTCAATCTCTCTCTCTATCTTTCTCTTTCTCTCTTTCTCTCTTGAGATTTCTATAAGATGAATAGAGTATCCGTATAGACAAACAACATAAAAATGATTAAGCTAGAGAAAATTTGCTATCGAAGACGTGTTATTATTGTTACAATGAAAAGAATAAAGCAAATGAAAAAGAAAAATAGATAAGAGAGAGAGAGAGAGAGAGAGAGAGAGAGAGAGAGTGAGAAATAAAGAAAAGAAATAGAAAGGTAAGAAAAAAAAATAAAAAATAAAAAAATAAAAAAGAAAAGATAGAGAAAGTGTCTGCAATCCTGATAGAAGTAGTCACTTCTTTTCTTTCTACTCTTCTGTCTTCTTCTTCCTTTTTTTCTATCTTTTCGTGTTCTACTTCCTCTTCTTCTCAAGACGGGACGATAAACCGAGAAAGGTTTCGCGCGAGTGCACTTTCGTGACGGCACTTTGGCAATTTCGTGATGGCGGTGGCGTCATCGATCGTTGGATCTCTCTTTCTCTCTCTCTCTTTTTCTCTCAGTCTCTCTATCTTACTTGGAGAAGTTTCCGAACGACGAAGCGTAATCGAGGAGAGGACGAAGGGCTTTTCTCACGAGTCATACATACACACGTACACGCACGCACACATATGTACATATGTACCATCTATCTATCTATCTATCTATCTATCTAGCTATCTATCTATGTATCTATCTATCTGTCTATTCTCTACACATACAGATACATACATATATGTATCAAATATATGTGTATCAAGATAGATACACGTAGGAAAAGCTCGTATAGAGCATTTACGGTGAAAGCTTTTGTTCGACTTAAAGCACCCTTTTCTTCCCTTTTCTCGCAGTACTTTGTTAGTGGTGTATAAAGCATAAACGTGCACGCGTCTTTTCCAAGGATGAAAGAGAGAAAGAGAGAATGTTGGAAGAAAGAGTAGAAGGTAAGGAACGTTGCGCGTCAGACGACGTCTTAAACTTTAAGACTTGCCTCTTAAACTTGTACCGTTACAACATATATACATACATATGTGCATACATATATACATAGGATGTATATATATATATATATATATATATATACGTTGGTAAGTCAAGAATGCTTTTGGAAGTGGGTCGCCATTGACAGGATATTCAACCCTCACTGTTACAGTATCTATCACTCTATTTTTTTCTTTCTTTCTTTAACTATCATGTATGCATCTATATATCTATCTGTCTAACTATCTAACTATCTCTATTTCTTTCTCGTTGCTGACTCAACTTTGCGATATATGCTCAAGATAAAATGGCCTATCTCGTCTGCCCTTGAACATGCACCATCTTCGTCGTCATAGTTTTCAGAATGAAAAGGGGTTACGATGATTATATGCATCACTATCTTTACGTTGCTAACTCATTTACATGTCTTACATTACTCTACATCTATCTATTTATCTCCCTTTCTCTTATCGTGTGAGTAGATATAAACGTATTGTATTATTTGCTTTGAATAGTCAATAAGGTACACAGGTATAATACCACCCATTTCCATCCCCTTGTTTCACCCCAGAAGAGATGAAACGTGACCGATCGTAGTTTCCAAGGATCACAGAAACTGTCAAGCTCGATTACACTTCTATCAGCTTCCTTCCCTTCTTCCTTCCTTTATTTCTTATTGCGAGAACACATTTCTATCACCATAACGAAAATCGTAGGATTAGATTTGAATTGATGAGAATTTTCTATTACACGTGCCAAATAATTTTGTTCATGTCTTTTCACCGACAGTTTTGAATAGATAAGATATAATCAAAGAGTTCGTCTGAGTTTTCATTTTATTTTTTATTTCGTCATAAAATTTATCATTCATTTACAAATAAAATAATTAATTTTTATTATAATCGTAATAGTGAAATCTCTCTCTCTCTCTCTCTCATTTAAATTATATATTACTATTTTCCAATCACATACAACATTTAACAACCTCGTTATTTTTCTCGTTGTGATAATATATTTTGTTCGTAAACGTGAATCGAAAAACTGATCCACTTTATAAATCATACTAACTTAAATGACATATTTGTTTCAAATTTAAAAAAAAAAGAAAAATATTAGCTTACGAAAGAACTTGATTGAGTGATTATACATGCATACGAATATGAATAGAAATAAAAAAGAAGAAACATAAACAGAGATTGTTCTTTTTTTTCTAGAGAACAGAAATGGGAAGCCACAAAGATGAAGATAGAAGGAATGGAAAGAAGGGGGACAGAAAAAATAAGAAAATATAAAAATTGGTTACACGTAAGGGGATTAAGAGTGTTACTGCACGCCTGTTACCACGATCATTCTGTAAGAAACTTTGCACTTGGCAACTTTTAATGCGCCGCCACAAAATCCTATCCTATCCGACCACTCATCTCGTTCTCTCTTTCCTTTTTCATACTTTTCGAAGCGCATATTCTCGCGTGCTGCTATCGTTGTCATCTTCTTCTTTTTTTTCTTCGTCGAAGCTTGGAGCTTAGAACGATTTCTCGTGAAAACTTTGCAAACAAAGAAGAAGAGAGAAAGAGAGAGAGAGAGAAACTGGCGAATGAGTCGATGCTAACCGATGCCAGTCATGAAAATTTCATGAAGCTCGAGAATGAGAAGCTGGATATAAATGTTACGAGGAAGATTTTCAAGTTAGCGTACGTTACCGCTCGCATTTGTGTGTGGCAAAGTTAGCGTGATAAAGTTATCGTATTTTGAAATATACTCTTCTTATTCTACCCCGTAGAAGAAATAGGTTGATAAGTAAGTAAGTAAGTAAACAAGTTACTAAGTAAGTAAGTAAGTAAGTAAGTAAGTAAAGTGAGTAAGTAAGTAAGTAAATAAAGTATATATCTACGACATCAGAAATGGATCGGTTTGGAATTAATTCTAAGATAGTCTTCGAACCAACAAGCGTACGAGAGAAAGAGAGAGAGAGTCAAAAAGTTCAATAGCTTTTACTTGATCACGAGAGAGAAAATCTCCTTTGGTAAGGATCTTCATCATTTAGTTATCGCTTCGATCGTTTCACTCATCCGCTTATATCCAACCAAGATACACAGACTCGAATCTCCCTTTAAACTTCTATCGGCAGACCGAAATCACACGAGAAATGATAGTAACAGACAGATAGACAGACAGAGAGAAATAGAGAAATTGTACAGAGAGAAACGCGTTAAAATTCGATTCTAATCTTTGATCTCTCGACACTTTAACGTAGTTTCTTCTTTTTGATAGAACATAGATGCTGTCGATTTTGAAAGAGAGTTTGAGATGCCTTTACTTCTCATTCCTCTTTCTTTACCGAATCCACCAACCTTTTACAACATTCGACAGACCAACACTACCACCACCACCACCAACGTCACCACCCTTTCCTTATTTCCCATCGGAAAGAGAGATAGGAATGAGGGTTTACGAAGAGAAAGTATTATAGCTGATAGTAAGTAAAGACGTTCATTCCGCTTCGTTCAGGGTTCCGTTACATTCCGTTCCGTTCTTTTTTATCGATCGGAAAAATAGTACAGTGATCTTAGAAATGAGGTCGACGCCAACTTCCGCGTTTCTGTATTTTAGATTCTTACGACGATTTAGTCCTACGGAGGGATTCTTCTTGTCAGACGAAAAGTAAGAAAGATAGCGTCTCTACTTACTTTTTTGCTTGTTTTCTTTCTCTCTCTCTCTCTCTCTCTCTCTCTCTCTCTATCTTTTGAAAGAGAATGGAATTGTAAAAGGATAAGAATTATCTTTATCTACTTTCTTTCTTCCTTACTTCTACTATCGAAATGAAATTTTATTCATTTCTTATTCTATTTCTTTGAGGGTGACAATGAATGAAAAATACTATTCTACGATGATTTGATTCATTGATAAAAATGAAGCTATCTACTTTCAAAGATACTTTTTATAGATTTATATATACGTTTATAAAGAATTGTTTATTGTACAGGAACGTTTAACTTAAATTGATTTTAATTTTTGTGAACGTGTTAAGTAATGTATAATATATTAAATAATCGATCTTATAAAACAGCATTTGTATATATAAAAGGTCGGCTATACCATCAAGTTGTTTAATCAAAATTTAATATTCTAACGTATAAGAGCTTATCTATTAATAATAAAATAATTGATCTACAACAATTTCAAGATATTATTTTACTTAGAAAATAATTCGTGTTATAAAGTAGTCTTCGTGTTCTTATAAATAAATTTGTGTACGATTAATTGCGATTAAGATAAGATTAAGATATTTGATGAAAGTTCAATATTTCAACGTAAGCTTATGAATTAATAGCTGAATCATTGATTAGAATCATATTCGAGATAATATTTTAATAATAAAATATGAAAGATTATAAGATAAATATATTCATAACTATATAAGACAAGATTCTCAACGCGCGCGCGTTTAATATCTTTCCGATCTTGTCGAAAAGATGGGATACTGTCTTCTCTTTCCTTAGAAAGATAATCTAAAAGAAAGTAGAGACGAGGAAGAAGTGGTCGAGGAAAGATAGCCCAACCTGACCTTATTCCCTGTAGAAATATTGAAAAAGGAAATGACTATGTATTTAGACATAGACACACTCATATTATGTGCATTTATACAAAAATGTAGTAACAGTTGGAGAGAGAGAAAGAAAAAGAACATGAAAAAGAAAAAGAAATCTTCGTAAAGAAAGATAAAAGGAAAATCTCAGGCAGTGTGGAATCGACTTGGAAAAGACGTCGTAAGTATGTACGACAAAACGTTTGCGACCTGGGGGACTTTGTGAACGAGAACAACCACCAACACCATCACTACCACAACCACCACCATCACCACAAGCGCAACTTTGCAATAAGCGTCGCGTTACGAGCCACGAAAATGGACGAGGATGCGAAACGTTTCGTGAGTATAATCCCAAAGGATAAAAGAAAGAAAAAGGACACGGAGAGAAAGAGAGAGAAAGAAAAGAAAAAAAAGTGAATAGCAGTAACGTTGGAGATAGGCAGTAAGGGTCCGAACGATCTACCGTCGCAATAAACTCTGCCCTTTTGCTCTTTTCTTAAAGAAAAGTACGACCCTCTCGCGTGTTTCCTTCCTAACCGACAGAACGTTAACTCTTGTCTTTCATCCTATTTTCCTTCTTCCTTTTTTTATTTTTTTTCTTATTAGAAACGTTCTTAGATAGGATGATAAAAGGGAGAGAAAGAAAGAAAGAAAGAAAGAAATAGAGAAAGAGAAATAAGAGAGGAGAAAATTGAGTGACCTGGTAAATCAAAAACTTGACAAACCTGTTAAACATTGGAACTTAGTTTTATGACTGAACATAGATAGATACTAAATAGATACGAATTTATATGTATATACATATAAATATATATATGTATATATATATTACATGTGCGTGTGTGCATGTAAGAGAGAAAAAGATAGAAGAGAATATACCATCATCGATCACGTTGTCTTTGGAATTCGTTTTGATATATGTTGAAGGACTTACATAGATAGGGACGACCCTTTTCCTAAAGTATAGGCCTTGTGCTTTCGATGGCAGAACATCGATCGGATCGATACTCGAATAGGAGTAGGAAATAGTTCTCCCTCGATTGCTCCTTGCCCTTTTCCTCCTCCCACTCTTTTTCTCCTCTCTCTCTCACTCTCACATCATCCATCCCCTGGGAACCGGGTTGGCTTGGCCAGGTTTGGTTTGCCTTCTCTTGCCTATGAGATCGAGCTTTTGGGTTCTACCTACTACTGTAGGTACTATGTACCAAGGGATGCCATTGGTCGAGAGTGGATACCATCGGATACGGCCTATCGAACGAACCTTCCAACATATTCGATCCGAGGATTTCACTAGGCCCGTTTTAACCTCATGCGAACGTTTATGGATTGGTACTATAGTTATTATGGCGATCAGCCAACAAAGTTATCGAACCCATTCTTTTTTCATTTTTAGTTTTTTTCTCTTTTTTTTTCTTCTTTTTTTACTTCCGTTTTATCTTCCGTTCTTTCTCTCTTTTTTAATTTTTTTTTTATATTTTTCTATTTAATTAAATTCAGAGAGTGTTCCAGTTCATACACAACTTAACCAAATTTGATGTATATGTAAGAATATTGTTACAAGTTTTATGCGTTAAAATTACGTCAGAGTTTCGTCAGGGTTATGTCATAATATAGAATTTTTTTTCCATGTATATTGATAAACATGATTTCTTTTTTTTTCTTGAGTAGATCGCGAGCAACACATATAAAATTTTCAAGTAGAACGTATTTGGACGGAATGTTTAAATTTGTTTTTTAAATTCGTCTTCATTGTTTTATATCTTATGTTAATCACTATAAAGCATATGCCGATATTTATTACGAATTTATGAAATGTAAAAATTGAAAATAATTATTTTCAGTAGATTATCCTTTTTTGATTAATTTCATTATTCTTTTTCATTTTTTTTTTAATAAAATAAAACATATACGATTTTATTTAGCATTCATAAATTTATTATACGCAATGTGAACTACATATGTATGCGTATATATGTTTAATGTGATTATTTCCATTCGTTTACATTTTGGATTATATAAATGTCAGTTATAGAATTTCTTTTGTTTATCTTTTATAGAGGATCTCGCGAGTAAAAAATCTTGTCTACAAGTTCTTCAGTTTCTTCAACTTTAACATAGAAGGAAGATCTTTGAATAACCAATATTTAGGAATGATACCATGATGTTTACATTCTAACGACATTGTACTTGTGTTTACGTTGTTACGTTATATCTCATATAACGTTCGTTCAAATTTAGTATCGTCTAAGCTTTCTTACGAGACGGTTTGGTATATGTATTCTCGACGTTTTGTGCGTTTCATGCGTTATGTGCGTTTCGTGCATTTTGTGCGTAATGTGTGTTTTGTGAAATATTTACTACGTAGCTGCATTTTATGGGACTTTTCATTGGATACTTTCTTTTATAATAAGTAAGTCTGAACATAATTATTTTTCTATATGGTAACGTATAAATTATACGTAATTAAATATAATTCGTATACACTTTTGCATTTGTTTGTTACACGATTCTAATTTGTAATAAATTATTTACGTATGTGCATAATCATTAGACGTAGAAATTAATTCGATGCTTTTTTCTTAAAACAAACTTAATTCCTACAACTAATACAATAATTCATTTAATTGTACAAAATTAATAAAATTTTAACAAATTCCATTAGATTGATCAACAAGTTTATATGATTTTTATTTAATATTTTATATGTTTTCAATTATACATACGTACATATGACATATACATATATATTCTATATATATTCGTGCGAATAACGTAAAAATATCAAAAGAATCGTATAAGAAATAATATTCGTTAAAATATCTTTGAAAGCATCGTGACAAAAATATTACTCAAAGAGAAAAAAAGAAAAAAAAAACAGTTTAATCGTACGGGATACATATATATGCATATATATCATGATAGTGGCGGTATAGTAGAATTCTGTTCGAATGGAGCATAAATTTATTTCGGCGTGATCGCTCGTGCGTACGATTCTATGGTTTGGTAGATAGTGTTCGTGCATTGGCGTAACTACAGGAGCCCTTTATATACAGTATTGCCTACGTTCGTATATGCGTATAGGAAAAGGTATGAGAATAAGAGACAGAGACAGATAGAAAGAGAGAGAGAGAGAGAGCTAGAGACATAGAATGAGTTTGTATATGTGTATATATGTGTGTATGTGTATGAGGAAGAGTAACAAACGATACGAATGTGTATCAAGTGGTCGGCCGGTTAGTCGAGCGCGCGTCGAAGCATGAAATTATCCGACGATCCTGGAATCCTGTTACGCCTTCCTCCCAACCACCCACTCCTCCCTTTTCCACTCCTCTATCACACATATATACGTATACGTATATATATATATATATATACATTTACACATGGTTTTGTATCACGGTAGAACGATTAACGCGACCGTCCACGATAGGATGCGACCTATCACGCCAACCCGTTCATGGGGGTGTCCTAATGCTACTAGGGGTACCATACTAGTAAGGGTAGTTTCATGTCCAACGGATTCACCGATCACTTTCCAACCGTTTCGATTTCTTTCTCTCTTTTTCTTTATTTCTTTCTTTCTTTTCTTAGTATCGATTCTTTTCTTCCTTCGTTTTTTGTTTCATTTTTATATTTATTTTTATTTTATTTATGAAATTGTTTAAATAGGTGAGAAAAGAAAAATTGGGAAAATATTGACAATTTTTATTATTTGTTGTTTCGTTTGGATGATTGTACGATTATATTTTTATGTAGATTAAATTTAATTAATTTTTTCATGTTATCGATATTGTTTGCTATGTAATTTTTATCTTTCTTTTTTATTTTTTATTAGACAATGTAAGTAATGATGAGTTTATACTTGCGTTTAGTGGTATTAAAAATATAAGGAATTTTGTAATATTTGAGAATTCGCGTCTTCATTATTACAACGAAGCAGATATTACGACGACGTCGATATTTTACCAAGAGGTAGATTATATTTTATTAGATATTAATATTTTCCTATGTATATGTATTTAAAAAGGTATTTCATCTCATCGATAATAATATTAAATTAATAATCCATTTATATTAATTTAAAGTGTATTTTATATACATATACAAAATATACCATCGTAATATTAACAATCTTACAAAATAACACAAAGTTGGCTTAAATTGTTGCCTTATTTAATTTTTCTTAAAAGTAATTATTATTTTCATATATATAAATATTTTTCAATCATTCTATTAATTATTTGTCCACTTTTGTCGCGCTTATGAAAAGAAATTTATTCTTAAAATTTAATTGCGTAAATATAATAAACAATTATCAATTAATTCCCATCAATTATTTGAAACAATTATTGAATTTTTTTTTTTTATAAAAAGAATAAGACGATAATATAAAGAATAATAAAGAAGAGATTAATAAAGATAATATAACAATTTTGAATATTTAAGTAACGTTTAAAGTAATAGTACCTTAAAGGGATTCGACTTGTATACGGCAAAGTTTTAAATTTGATCTCCCAGTTAATGAAATTATACGAAAATTCGATGGTTGAAGTATTTACGTTATATATATGATAAATTATAGATAAATCGAGCTGAACAAATTTCGAAGTGATTCAAAAGGATCTTACGGTTAAACGAGGCTATATGTTCACTCGTTTTAAGATTAACAGGGTGCCCTTTTCGAACGGGCTAATCCTGTACAGGCGGTACTTTATTCCGAGAGGGCCCGACCTCGTCGAAGTAAAACGTCTTTCGAGTGGATCCTCTTCGAATAGAGTTTTAATCGAATCTATCTCTCTATCTCTTTCTCTTTTTCATTTTTTCCTTTTTTCTCTATTACTCGATTTTTTTTTATATTCTCTTACTCTCTCTCTCTCTCTCTCTCTTTTATTGTTTTTTTACGCTTCCTTATTTTCTCTTATTTTCTCTTTATTTCTCTCTCTCACTTTTTTCTTTTTCTTTCTTTCTTTTTTTCTTAGCCTATTTTAAATACAGTGTCTCTTATACTATCTCATTCTATCAAATTTTATCTTATATTCTTTTAATTTGCAATCATTTTCTTTCATTTTCTTTTTTTTATTTATTCAAACTCTCTCTTGTAATACTTTCCATTATTTTTTATTTATTTATTTTTTTTGGCATTTGAAAGGAACAACCACTTTTTCGAGATTATACCAACGAAATGAAATTCTTTGTGCGTTTGTGTTTTTTATTTTTCCGATGATATCAATGAAAGTATTATCATATCGTGTCTTGTTCGTATAACGTATTGTATCCATACACATCTATATCTATATATACAAACATACATGTAATAACTATCTATAAAAATAGGATATGTAAAAAATAAAAAAACAAAAAGAGAATGTCGTGTATCTCTGTCGTATCACGCACGTTATACTTTTTGCTTATTCTACTATATCTTTCTCTTTCTTCTCTCTCTCTCTCTCTCTCTCTCTCTCTTTCACTTATTCTTTTTTTTCTCATGAAAAATCCGTACCTGGTAGATATTTAAATGCAAATTGAATATGGCTCAGGTTTTTCCCCGATCCTATTTGCTTTCTCTCTCTCTCTCTCTCACTCCTTCTCTTTCTATCATAAAAAGTATCACGTCGTTGATAAGGGAAAAACAGAAAAGTAAGAGGAGAAGGTGGAAGTGGTGGAGGTGAAGAAGTAGGAGTAAGAGAAGGAGAAGAAGGAAGAGGAGGATGGGGAGGAGAGGAGGAGAGAAAAATAGGAAAAATATCGATGGGTATACAAATCCGTGTGCCACGATTTTCCACGCAAGCGTTAATATACCCTCTCGACGACGTTGGAATTTTACCCTCTTGAAAAATGTTACGAACGCGTACACAACACATATAGTCACTCTCTTTCTCTTTTTCTCTTATTCTCTTTCTATCCTCTGCCCACTCTTTTTCGTCTCACACACGTCCATTCCAATCCAACTCTATTTTTCCCACCCAACTCCTTCTTTTTCTTTTCTATTCACCTCTATCCAAAATAAAAACTTCTTTTTCACCTTGGCGAGAAAAGAAAATTTGCATCGTTAGAAATAACATTCGATCGATATATATATATATATATATAAGTATACTTCAATTATTATTCATGCGAAATTGCTTTCTTTAAATAAGACGTTGAGGTTTGGATCGAGTTTTAAAAGAAGTTATCCACGATATCGTGGTTTATTCCTTTTTCTTTATTTTTTATTTATTTATTTTTTTTTATTTAAGAAAACAACTAACAATCATTCGGAATATTCTTTTCTCGAGATTCGGGATTGTGAAAAAAGAAAAAGGGAGAAGAGGGAAGAATAATCTAACAGGATATTATATTTTACAATTTTGCTTGTATAAATATCAAGCGATCGAGCAAATTCGTTTCTTTTCGATCATCTTCGAGAATTCGTATAAAAGAAAAACTTTCGAGTCAGACGAATTCGAAGATTAGGATAGTCGAATTAAGATCACAAAGAGAGTAATAGACAGATGATAGAGAGAGAGAGAGAGAAAAGGGAAATAAAAAAAGGGAAAGAAACTCTCGAACAAGTTGAAAATTGATTTCGTTAGTCGTAGCTCGTTAATGCCGGACACCCTTATCACATTCAACCCCCGTTACTACAACTACCCCATTCCCTTTTTCTACTCCCTTGGAGTTTGTTCTTATTACAATTAGCAGAATTCTCGATTCGCGTTTAACTCGAACTAGTAGAATGATAAAAAGAAATTATAAAAAGGTGGGAAAAAAAAAAAATGTTAAAGTAAAAAAATACACAAAAAAGAAAAGAACAAATAAAAGAAGGAGAAGAAGAAGAAACAAAAATGAACGATAATAATGAAATAAAATAGAAAATGAAAATAAAATAAAATAAAATGAAACGAAAGAGAGATAGAGAGAGAGAGAGAGAGATAGTGTGAATGGAAGATAAAGAGAATGAAAGAAAAATAAGCGTTTTAGACCAACGCGAGCCCGTAGGAAAAAGCCAAGCCAGCCGTCTATATTGTGGTTGGTTGGTGGGTGGGTGGTTGGGTGGCGGTGGTGACGTTCGCGTTGGTGGGTTGGTAGTGATTGGGATGGGGAAACGTTTTTAAACTCAATGCACAAAGGCGAATCAGGTTCGACGCCTGGTAAATGCGGCCGAATGAAAATTCTATAATTGGATCGTCTGCTCGTTAGACCTGAATCGGCTTCCGTTAACGCTTGAAACGGGTCGAGCGTACGCGTGTTTCGTAGGACGATTATAAAAAAAAGGGGGATAAAAAAAGACAGAAATAGATAGAGAAAGAGAGAGAAAATTTGTGGAGGGGTGTGCGGGGGGGGGGAGGGAATAAAAGGTACGTTGAACGAATACGGTAGAAAGAGTGACAGAAAGAATGAGAAAGAAAGAAAGAAATATAAAAATAAATATATATATATATATATGTATGTGTATTTGTATTTTTATATGTGTGCTCCCGTGTATTTATAAATGTATGTTAGAGACAGAAAACGTTTATTTAGATAGCAGGAATAATCCAAGTGATCCTTGTAGTAAAATAAAAATTGTCTATCCAAATGGAATATTAGAAAATGTAGTGATTTACGCTAATGCGATATTTGCAAAAAAAAAAAATAAAATGGAATGAAAGAGTAAAAGATGAAAGAAAATGTGGAGGGAGAAATCGATACGGCAAAGTAAAGAAATTTATGATCAGTTCGAATTTCAGTTAATTAACGAAGAGCTTTCGACGACAAACGAGATAGAAAGAGAGGTTTGATTTTCGTCGATTTAAAATAATTATCTAGGATAATATCGTTCAATTAAATTGATTTATTCTGTTTATTAGTATAATCGCGATAATAACGAAGTATAGTATTAAACGAAATTTATTATTTAGTTTTTAATAAACTACATTTTATCGAATTAGTTTGTATCGTTAACTTTGTAATTTGCGATTCGTTGACGTGTTGTTTCGTACGCGTAAATCCTTTTTTTTTTTTTTAGTAATTATTAAAATAAAAAAGAGAATTATCTTACGTAATAAATGGAATAATATTTTTTGGTTTTTGTACAGAAAAAAATTTACAACAAATTGTGTACAACGTACAATGTTCGTCAGTGTTATTAATGATCAAGGTGTTTTATTTTTATTTTTTAAATGTCCCGTTAAATATTTTGCTTCCTATTTTTTCTTTTTAGTCGAAACGCGAAAACTAAAAAACACGACGAGAAAAATCGATATGCCAATACGAGAATATTTATTGTCAGTAAGAAAATTTGAGTCAATATTAACGAATGACAAATTACGAATAACCGTAAAATTAATCGCACGTAAGGCGTCGTACTTTTTGTTAATGGATTTCATAAATTCGTACTTCCGCTAACGGGCCGGCCGTATGCTGCTACTGCATATATACATATATATATATATATATATAATATATATAGTATCTGTGTGTATGTGATTGTGTAAGCACGAAAGAGAGAAAGAAAGAGGAGGCTAACGCTACGATGATTTTTCAGTGCCAATTTCTCTGCAAAATTAATTCGGCCGGCGTGCAAAATTACAACGCCGGTGGCCATTTTCGGCTAGCTATCGGGTAATGTTCGCATATTTCTTCGTTGGTCGCACACCCGGCCGACCCAATTTACCCAAATTTTATTTCTCTCTTTTACTTCCATTCTCTTCCTCGCTCTCTCTCTCTCTCTCTCTCTCTCTCTTTCTAGTATTCGTTGTTAAAGGAAAGCGTGAGAAAAATCTCTGCAGGAATATTTTCCGAGTGCCATGCAGTTTAGTTCTGTAAAAGAAAGAAAAGGAACGGTTCTGTCGTATGTGTGTATTTAAGTATATATATATATACTTAAATACACACATACAAACATACATATATATATATTTTAAATGGTGAAACACGACGGCACACAAAGTTTAATTCGGTATACCAATACTCTCACTCTCTCACCTTTCTTCTTTCTCTCTATTTCATTCGCTCTTACGTTTTCTCTGCACTTTTCACAGGGCTCCGTTTTGTAGAATTTTCCTGTCGGTTCGGTGTATAAGAGTGCGTATATGAGAAAGAAAGAGAAAGAGAAACTAGAAAATAATAATAATAAAAAAAAAGAAATAAAAATAAAAAATAAAAGAAGATGAGTAGATGAAGGGGGTTTTAAATAAAAGCGGGATATGTATATACTCGTACATAGATACACATATCTATATATATATGTATTTATATATATTTATATGTGTATGTGTAGTAGGTATACCTATAGACGAGTTATTTCCTCTCGTTATATCGCGATAAATCGTGTCGATTCTTCGTCGATTATGACTCGCTTGTAAATCACTTGTACGAGCTCGACGTTCGTACAACGAGGCGCGTATCATAAATCGTAAAATGAAACGAGACGAGGTGGAGGATGAAGAGTAGTAGGTGGAGAAGAGAGAGAGAGAGAGGCTAGAAAGAGAGGAGAGGATGAGAATGTGGAGGATCCCAGTGAGAGGACACCGCACGAATTAAAAATAAAAACGAAAAGCGCCATTCCCAGGCAGCCTCGAATTGTGGCTGCGGTCAAACGTTTCCATACATTCACTCACACGCGTAACACATAGATCTATGTATATATATATATATACATATTCTCCATAGATATATGTATATATTCAACATATACACTAGAATGAAAATTCTCGTATGGAGATATCTCACTATAGTCTACTATGTAAATGTAAATTAGTATATGTGTACGCGTAAGTGCTTAGATTCTCGTATTGTGTATACGTATTTTCGTTTGTGTGTGTGTATGTTAATGCGTTAGTGGTTTGTCATATGTGTCGGTTAGGGTATGTATACTGTATAAATGTAAATCTATGTATATATAGGTGTGAATGTTCATATACATACTCTGTGTTTGTGGATATGTATGTGCGAAGGTAAATATATATGCGTTTAAGTGGATAGGCTCGGTTCTCACGACTACTATTGCTCTTTCGACGAGTTCGTTGTGTGAAACAGTAGACGCGTTTAAGCACTATACTTCGACGAGTTTAAAGCGAATAGTTTGTCGCGTTAAATATTTACTCTATCTCTATTTCTCTCTCTCTCTCTCTCTCTTTTTACTCTTTCTCTATCTGTATCTGTAACTCATTCGTTCTAAATCCCATAATGATTTCTACTCAATTCATGTCTGGTTAACGAATAAAATGTTAAAGCTTGAGATAGAAGAAGATAGTTGAATAGATAAATGAGTGGATTCCAACTATGTATATATATATATATATATAAATAAATGTATTCAATGTATACATTTATATAATTACATATGTACGCTTGTATTTAAGTAATTATGTATGTGTGTGTGTTTGTGTGTTCCGAGCGTTAGGTTGAAATGATGATTACAGTTTAAGAGAAAGTTCGACGCGTGAATTGAAGTTGGAAAACGAATGAAAAAGTCGGTTAAATGGGGAAGAGAGAGAGAGAGAGAAGTTAAATAAAAGTAGTATGGGGAGGGTAACGTTGCTATGGTGAAAGAGAAAAAAAATAAAATAAAGATCTAAAATGCGGACACCGACGACTATAATAGAAGCAATAGCTTATCCTGATTACTTTTAACCCTAAACTCGTTTTCTTCAATCAGTCTCACTTTAAACTCGCACACTCTCATTCATTCGTTCTCTCTTTTTTCCTCCCTTTTTCTTTTTTTTTTTTTTATAGGAGTAAAATCATCCTCCTCTAACAGTTACTTTCATTCTTCCGGATCTTTTCTCGTTTCACAAAGTATATATCGAACATTCCACCCGATAACTTCACGTTCTACTTTACAATGAACATATCCCCTTTCGATTTTTATCGTTATCTCTGGTATCAACGATCGAAGATTACCTTCAGAAAAGAATTTCTACTTTTTCCTTTTTTTTTTTCGTCGTCTTTTTACACTCTTATGATCCCTTTTCGAAATGGATAAACGTTAGACTTTTTTTTTTCTTTTACAAATATTATACGAAGTTAGCGTAAATTGTTGAAATAGATTTAAGGATATACCTAGGTAAGTGTGTGTACTTGTGTGAATGTAGAAAAATAAAAAAATAAAAAAATTAAAAAGATAATAATAGCGACAGTGCTCAGGAATAATACGGGACATCTTAACGATTCTCGTTAATGAAAAATATCGGCATGGGCGATACGAATTGCACAGCGGTCGTTCGTATTTCTCGTTATCTGCTTTTCTATTTCGTGCTCTCTCGGTTCTCTTCTTCTTTTTTTTCACCCTCTTTTCTATCTCTTACGCCTCGCGTAATTTCGTAGCTGTAAAAGAGAGAGAGAGAGAGAGAGAGAGAGAGAGAGAAAAGAAGAATACAACAACAAAAAAATGGGCGAATCAGCAAGGTCGTAGATGAAATAGAACACTCTACGTGTCTCATTCTCCACGATCCTTTGCCATTCCAGCGTTTAATCCAAGCACGATGATAAACGAGAGAAAGATAGAGAAAGTAAAAAATAAAGGGAAAAGATAATAAATGTCGAAAGATTACGTGCTTGATAATCCCCAATGTCGATCTATGCTAATATCGTTCAATTTAAATATTTTTACATATTTATTCGTCAACACGATAAATGTTAATTCAGATTATTAGAAAAATAAATGTTAATCATTCGATTTAAATAATAATATTAAATGGAATTTGTCAAAAATAATTCGACAATAAATATATAATTTTATTGATTTTAATTTGTATCAATGTTTCAATGTTGTTTGCTATTTTTGAAAGAATTTTTGTAACTTTTAATATTTTATATTTAAATCGAAATATATTTAATAATTATTTGCTTATGTTATAATATATCTTGTATACTGTTATCTGTGTATAATATTGAAAATTGCAATATTTAAATATTGCAACTATCCAATATATTTAAGGTTTGCAAGTATTTTTTTTTTTCCATTATCCAAATTTTTATTACTGCCAGAATTGTTGTGTTCCTTTTTTTCAATGAAACAATATTTGTATACTCCACATCTTTTCCAATGTATCCGGCAAATATTATCGAGGAATATATCACGTTCTCTCTTATCTAAATGAATGTAATAACAATAATAATAATAATATTAAGGAACAAACGTAAACGATAACGTAGATATTTATTCGATAAATAATCGATACGATGAAAAGAGCTTTTAAGTTTGTGCATATTCACAGTATCAACACTTTATTATTCACGTAGTTTGTTCTCTCTATCTATCTATCTATTTCTCTATCTATCTCTCTCTCTCTCTCTCTCTATCTTTCTTTTTTCATGTATGTGTAGTTCACCTAACCAAAATAGCGAACGGATACAACACCCCCCCCCCTTCTTCTTTCGTGGAATATTTAAACGTGAAACGGAATGTTCGCTCACGTCAGTTTCGAGCTACGTTGCACTTAACTCAGCTGGTTTCTCTCGGCAAACGTTTTCGTGTATGCACGACACGAGCTTTTCAACAAAATACGATTATCCTCGTCGTCGTACATCTTCATTTATACGTGTACTGTGTCTGTTTTATCTTTTTTTTTCCTTTTTTTTTTTTACGAATAGAAAAATCTTCATTCTTCAAATATATATTTTATACGTTAATGTAGAACGTGTTATCTATTGTCAAGGAATTGTACATTTTGGTTGTTTCTTTTTTTTCATTTAAAATTTTTATCGTCTAGTTTAATTATCGAAGATGATAATAATAAATAACTGCGAATTTATGCGACTAGATTTTTGTACGATTCAAAATAAAATTTTATCTATCGTTAAAAGGGGACATTGAAAAATTTAAATAATTCGTTTGAACATCTCGATAATTATAATCATAAAAATGTACATATATATATATACATCGAGTGATATTTGCGAGAGAGTTTAATTAACGATATTAATTTTTTTTCCTACTTTCTTTTTTATTTTTTATAATTTAACACGAAAATATATATTTACGTTATATCAGATATAAAGTATCGTGAAGTACATGTTATCATTAATATACATCTCGTATATAATTCTTTTGCTACTGACAATGAGACAGTTCGTTGAAAATAAAAAAGGAGAGAGGAGAGAGAGAGAGAGAGAGAGAGAAAGAGAGAAAGAGAACATGAATATAAAAAAAAAGGACGAAAGAAAGAAATAAGAGTCCTTCATTCAGCATCGTCAGTACCATCGTCGTTGTTGTCGTAGATCCAGTCGGAAGTTGAAAATGTAATATGTATTACGATGTTCTGGGAAGGTCGTAACGACAGGAGAAAACGAGCCACGAAGAAGGGTGGAAACGAGAAACGAGAGAGAGAGAGAGAAAGAGAGAGAGAGAGAGAGAAACGAAGATGAGGAACGACAAACCAGAATAGAGAAAGAAAGAGGAAGAAGGGGTGGAGGAGGAGGACTAGATAGAGGAAGAGGAAGAGGTGGAGACACGAGGGAAAAGAATAAATTGCGAGATAAAATACACAAGCTCTCTTTCTCGTCAAGAGAGAGAGATAGAAATAAAAATAAAAGAAAAAAAATAACAATAAAAATAAAAAGAACAACGTAGAGGGCATTTCGTTTCGCAACGTGGACGAAAAACTAGTTTTCCATACATTGGCTAGTTTTCCAACGTGATTCGATCGAATTGCACAACGAGTCGTTGGCATCAGCAATCTCAAAAATTGTCATCATGGTCCTCTCGTTCGTTCATTCGTTCGTTCTTGTAATACAACTGTTGTTTCTCGAACTTTGTTCTTTGTGGTTTCTCCCTTGCAATCTCTCTCTCTCTCTCTCTCTCTCTCTCTCTCTGGTTCAGTTAGATTATTTTTTTGCTATTTCTTCTTAGTTTCTTTTTACTCCCTTAGATCATATTTTTCGTTGAAACCATGTCATATCTCGACCTCATTTTTTGTTATATTTTTTTAATTTTTTTTTTTTAATTATTTTGCTGTCCCTTCCGTCCAGAACATATGCATGTACATATGCTTGTATGAATGTATATAGAATCGCTTGCAGGATTTGCGGTTTAGAAGGAAAAGGAGCGCTTAACACGGTTCAGCGGAGGAGGGGAGAAGGGTTTAAAAAGTTTACGGGTCAATTGCATTAGGGTAACTTTTTCTTATTTTTTGTTGCTGTTGTTGTTGTTCTTTTCAATCTTTTTTTCTTTCCACTTTTTAGTTTGCAAAATTTTTCATTCGTTTACTAATTCACATCACTTTTTTTCGACGAGCTTTTTACCAACCTTTTTTACCTCTCTCTCTCTCTCTCTCTCACTTCTTTTCTTTCCTTCTCAATCCCTTCTCGACAGGTTCTAAAAAGTAACACAAATTAATATTCGAACTGTAAGATTCAAAGAGTTGTGATGAAGAACAAACTCTCGTCCATCTTTGATATCTTTCAACGATAGCAGAGAAAAAGAAGAAGAAGAAGAAGAAAAAAATGTAAAATAAGAAAACAAAAATAAAATAAAAAAAAAGAGATACTCTCGTAACGTAGTACATATGTATGCTGTACGCTCGAGAGATGCATCTCATCAAGGAAATTCGCTGTCTCAAGATCCCGTTCTCGTTGGGTAGTAGAAGAAAAAGCTTTTCTTTTATCCGGCAAGGTAGAAAACGAATGCGAGCTAGCAAGTCCAAAAGAAAGAAAGAGAGAGAGAGAAAGAGAAAGAGAAAGAGAAAGAAAAAAAAAAGAAAGAAAGATAAAGGGGCGTGGAAGAGGGCAGGGGAAGGGGAGTTAAGGGTAGAGGGTAGAAGGTGTACCCCAACAGGGTAAAGACGATTTCTTCTTCCAGGTTTCCTCGCTTGTTTCTTTCGCAATGAAACGAGAGGATGAGAATTCTTTCCTTTCTTTCTTTCTCTCTTTCCTTTTCTTATTTTCTTTTCTTTTTTTTGTTTCTCTTTCTTTTTCTTTTTTGTTTTTTTTTTTCTTATTTTTCTTACTTTCTTTCTCGAGGATCCTCTCGATCTCGAGTAGGAGCTTAGAATGAAAGAAAGAGAGAGGAAAAGTAAAGGCGAATGGTATACGAAAGAAAGGAGAATAGATAAGGAGGGTTCCCTTGGTACGCAGATTAGGGAGAACGAGATGTACCCTAGGAAAGCACTTTTATCGTTGGACCAACCCCTGCAAAACGACTTTTTTCGTCTTCGTTCTATGTAACGAGGTACAAATGGTTCTCTACCGCGAATCTTTGCTTCTTTCTTTCTTTCTCTTTTTGTCTTTTTTCTCTTTTTCCTTCGTTTTTTTCTTTCTGTGTACTTCGGTCAAGTAAAATAATAAATGATTGGTTTTTTTTTTTTTATTATGAATCTTACCAAAGAATTTAAATTACAAAGTATCTTTTTTTCATGTATATATCATTCTATTCATTCGTGTTTCTTTTTCTATATTTTTATTAAGAAAGATATGGTACCGAAATATTTTTAAAATAACAAATCATAATTTTGAGAAAGAAACTTAATTGTTAATATTTTTTAATATAATAATTTCTTGAAAAAGTGTAAACGCGTTGAGAAAAATGATTACGAAATTTTACGTTTAAAACGAATACGAATCTAACGATAAAATCGTATAATCATACAAACGTTTCAATCTACGTATTTAAATTTATTTTTGTATTTTTTTCTGTGTGTGTATGTTCTTATCAAAGAAAATGGGATTTAAATATCGTTGGATAAGACCTCGTATTATAAAGTCAATTTAATTTTAGTATTTTCATTTTTTCGTCATATACAATATTGATAATATATTACAATAAAAGTAAAAATTTTGCTAGGATTAAAAATAATTCTGTTCTAATTGAACCATTAAGAATTTTCCTACAAAAAAAGAAAAACTTAATTGGAATCAATCGATAAATTCGTACAATTGTATTAACGTTTAATTTGTTATCATCTTTAATGATCTAATAATTGTTAATTATTCACAATCGTAGGAATTTTCCTTTCGGAAGATTCCTAACGTTTTATCTTTTCATTTCGTTTTTACCTTTTTTTTTCTTTTTTCTTTTTTTTTGTACTTTTACCTTTCGTACCTCGAAGAAACGTCTCTCGATAATAGTATTATCCTTAGGACAATGCAAAGAGACCAGTGAGATAAGCTACTTTGTAATTTCAAATACTACTGGACCCGACGAGAAGGAAGAAATAGAAAAAGAGGGAGTAAGAGAGAAAGAAAGAAAGAAAGAAAGAAAGAAAGAAAGAAAGAAGGAATGAGAGTAGCCGATAGTAGGAGATGTCTCTTTTCCCCCCTTATCACGATTTCCAAGAAATATCCTTTTGCTTTAGCTCTACGAATTTCTTTTATTTATTTTTTTCCAGTCCCTCCCCCCGTCCTTCCCTCATTCTCTTCTCCTGTCCTCTTCATCCTTTCCTTATCCTTTTTTCCCTTTCCCCCTTTTCCTCTTCCTCACTTTCCTCCTTTAACGTCGACCCGATTTATCTTCTTATTAAGATAAACGAACTCGCTGAGGTGGGGTAAGTTTAGGGTGAGGTTGGGTGATTCGTAGAAGAGGGACAGGGGGGAGGGGAGGTAGAATGAGGATGACAGGACGAGGGGAGTAGATGAACGAAGAATAACGGATTTGTTTGCTAGCAAACAATTTATTATCTTCACGAGATCGTTACACGAACATTTTTACCCCCTTTTTACCCCCTCTCAACTCTTTCTCTCTCTCATGTTTTCTTTTTTCTTTTCTTCCTATGTTTCTCTTTCTCTCTCTTTCATTTTATATCTACTTTCAATGTTGGTAGTAGCATAAAATTTTGTACACGCATCGACGATACAACATCAACCCCTTCGCGCTTTTCTTACTCGATTCGCATAAAATCGAGTCGATGAAAAGTGGAAAAATTTTGTTGTGAAAGAGTGTCTACTTTCATATGTATATGTAAATGTGTATTATGTACATGTGTGTGTATGCTTGGATACTCTTTTTACTCGTATCACGAAGGTATTCATTCGGCTTTGGGCTTTCTATCTAGCTAGCTAGAAAAGCTAGCTTTACCTCACCTGTTACACTTTCGTATTCCTTCAATATTGCGATAGACGTAGTCAGGGAAAAATAGAAAACAAATATATTTATAAACATCAAATCATTTTAAAAGAGGATGCACGTAAGCAAATACACGTATGTATGTGTCTACTTATGTACGCTGCGTATACGAAATATAATTGCTGTATATCTGATATTAGATTTTATAAATACTTTTGATATTTAATACTTTTGATTTTTTTCATTAATCGAATCGTTTATTCACTGATCGAATTTTCTTTTATTTATGAGGAATTTATTTTCATTTTTTTTTTATTTTCTTTTAAATTAATAATTTTAATGAAGGAATTAATTAATGAGCTTGTTTTTGTTTTGAATTTGAAGCTTATTTCAGAGAAAAAGAAGAAGTAGAATAAGAGGAGAGGAGAGGAGAGAGAGAGAGAGAGAGAGAAAGAGTGAGGAGGGGTTTGAGGGAGAATCTGAGGAAATTATTTTTCGAATGAGACAAGAACGCGATAAGAATTTATATTCTTTTTTAAAACTCGCTCGAGTTTATTACAGGAAGGATCTACCCTATCGTATGATCGTCCATCGCGTCCATCTTTTTTTCCTATCTCTCTCACTCTCTCTCTCTCTCTTATTTTTTTTTGCCTTTTTCCTTCTCTATTCGCGAGAAGTGAGCCGGAAAAGGCGATCGATCGTTCGTCTTTCTTTATTTCTTTCCTTTTTCTTTATCTCTGTCTCCCTCTTTCTTTCTTTTTCTCTATCTCTTATTTTTTCTTTTTATACTTATTTTTCTTTTTTTTTCCATCCTCTTTATTCTCTCAAACGACAGGGTACATTTTTCAGAAAAGTATGAGAAATGGGAAGGAATAAAAGGAAAGACGTTTTTTAGTAGACATACCGAGGTCTCTTTGAAAATAGTAAATTAACTGTTTGGAAAAATGCTAGTTGATCGTTCGAGGGAATAACAACATTATAATAATAATAATAATAATAATAATAATAATTATTTATTAAAATATATATAATTTATACGTTTCTTCATTTCGTTGATCTTGCATATATTTATTTTTGTATTATTATTGCATCGTACTAACGAAACGATTTAATCGCTTGAAATATTCTTTTCTTTTTTTTTTCTGCCGCGTGTACAGATTCAAATTAATTTTTTATCATATTTATATATAAATATAAATATACATTTCAATTTCGTTTATTTTCCAAACGTTTAAACCGTTCTCTCGAATGTTAATTTACAGAAAGATTTACATCGCTTGATTTATATTTCTTTTAAATTATTATTTCATACGACCTAACGAACGATTTGGAAAATTAAATTACATTAAACGTGTTTCTCCCCACCCCCTCACCCCCATAAAAATTCATATACATTTATTATTATTTATAAAATAATAATAATTTTTAATTATGTTCAACCTCTTTTTGAAGAGATAAAGTCTATGATAATTCACGTATGAATTATTACGATTCAATTATAATAACGATCTTCGAATAAATTGAAATAAATTATTAATATTTATAATGCGTTACTTTTTAAAAAAATAAAACAAAAATCACATACACCTAATTCAAACGATATTCTCTATTTTAAATGTTCGACAAATAAATACAAAAAAAAAAAATAAATAGAAATCGTCCAATCGAGTATGAAAATCATTCGCACTTAAAAGGAACAAAAAAAAAAAGAAAGAATAGAAAGAAGATTTGAATAGCAAGGATTTAGTAATAAGATCGGATGATCGGTCAAAGGACATCTTCCATCTTTGATTCCTTCGTAAAACTCAAAAGACGAAGACTAGGTAGAGGAGTAGGAGGAGAAGGAGAAGAAGAACGAGAAGAAGAACGAATAGGACGAGTAAGACGATGTCATAGAATGTTCTTCGTTCAAAGACGATTTGTTAAATCGTCCAAAAGCTTGGCCAGTAGTGGCAGTAGTGTTAGGTCCTGGTGATACTGAGAGACGGAGTTTATCGCGATCGAATGTACCATCCTTCACCTTCTGGTACCTTCCTCTTCTTTCCTTCTTTCCTCCCCATCTCTCTCTCTCTCTCTCTCTCTTTCTCTTTCTCTTCTCCCAGGACGCGGTGCACCGAAGCGATAGCCGGTCTCAAAGCTCGTTTCGCGTGGAATCGCGTTCGAGACGATTCATTGGCAGGAGTATCGGCCGACAGATCGATTACTTTACTCGCCCGTCTTCCATATATGTATAGATATATATGTGTGAGTGTTTTTTTTTATATATATTTTTACATATACACATACGCATATATGTTTTATAAAGGTTTAAGATGGGATAGTAATGTCTACAAAGTAGAATCATGTATACATATATATATATATATATATAATAAAATTTAATTTATTAATATATTACTATTAATATCGATTTATATATCTATATAACTCCCCATATTATATATATATATTATATACACATTTATATATTATGTTAAATTTATATATATTGAAAGTGTAAAATTAGAATTTACATAGAAATACACATATATGTATATATGTATACACACATGCGTGAAATTTTATATATGTGAAAATGGACAAGTAGAGTATGCGCGTTCATATATATAAGTACACGTATATACAGATATATATATATATATACATGGCTATATATTTATATACATGGCTATATATATAGTGAAACGTTCGAATATATCGGAAGGTAGATCGAGAATGGATCGCCTGGTCGTGGCTATTACCCCGCCAGTTTACGACGCTTTTCTACGAAACGAGAGGAAGTCGAGTTTTATGGGAGCTTACGCTCGAAAGAATCGCGAAATGGCCGAGATTACTCGCTTTTAATTATTTCACGATAGTCCTCGTCGTCGTCGTCTCATCGCAGATAATATTTAAGTATATATATAGATATATATTTATGTATCTCTTTTTCTATAGGTCTGACGATGAGATGAGTTTCTCAACACAATTTCAACAGATTTTATTATCATACCATTAACATTTTAAGTTGATCGAAAATGTTTCTTCAAACAATCATCTATTTGTTATATTATTATTTAAATAAGTACGGAAAAAATTGTTAAGAAAATGAATTTAAATTTGTTAATTTTGTTCTGCTAAATTTCTTTTTTTTTTATATATATATTATTAAAAAACTAAATTATATTAATTAAAATATATATATTGCAAACAATGTTTAACTTGTGAAATTAGGGATAAACAAAAATAATTTAATAATACATTTATGATTAGTATTATTATAACAAAATTATTAATATTGCTTATATGAATTTGTAATTATTGAAACAGTTTAATATATGAACAGGACATTATATCAAATTGCAATATCGTTATCATAGATATACAGAACATAAATATATAATCATATATCTATGTTTATCTATGTATCAGAAACGATACATATCATACTACATATACAATTTCTCGATAGGTGTTGGAACGATCCGGAAAACGGCAATAAGATCGATTTATATCCCGCGAGATATCCCGTGGGGAAGGTTCCAGCGCAAGTATTCCAATGAAATTTTCATCGACGTGCATCTTCCTTTCTCTATCTCTCTCTCTCTCTCTCTCTCTCTCACACACACACACACATACACACACATTCAGACTCTTTCTCATATGATATCAAAACGTGATCTATTTATCCCGCGAAGGATGTCGGAAAGAAGCTTGCTAGGTTCGAGAAAAGTAACATCGAGGAAAGGATAGAAAGATAAAAAGATAAAAAGGTAAAAAAAGAGATCAAAAAAAGAAGAGTAAGAGAGAGAAAAAGAGAGAATGAACGCAGAAGGTGTTACTGCTGCTGCTACTGCTGCTGACGTTCTTACTCGTTCTTGCAATTTCTATATTTCTCTTTCTCTCTTTCGATTTCTTTCTTTATTTCTGTGCCGAGTTAGGATAGATGACGACAACGACTACGACAAGGACGATATGGCGGCAGCTGTATTCCTTCGTCAGCCCTTTTCTACTAAAAGAAAGAAATAGAAGAAGAAGAAGAAGAAGAAGTAGAAGAAGTAGAAAGAAACCACAGGATGCTGTCGCATTTGTTACACACACCGATTAATCCAACTCACATCTTTTTTCTAATCTATTTCTTACTTTTCATTTATATATATATATATATATATGTTATTTATTTTATTCTTATTTTTAATAATATCTCAAAAGAATTTTTAACAGGTTTGTTGGTTGTTTGGTTGGTTAGTTGTTATTTTTGTTCAATTATGTATTAAGAGTAAAAAGCAAGCCGTTTTAAGCTTGAAAACCAAACTTGCTTAGCCACTTTCCTTGATTCTAAACTCGACAAGGATTCTACACGAGAGAGAGATTCTTCCTACTTTAATTATATTTCCCTTTCGTTTATGCGTAATACTGGTTTAAGAGGTTAACAGAGACAGAGAGAAAGAGGAGTCGGAGAGGTAGGGGGTGGAGTGAGGAAAAGGAGGATAAAGTGGGATGGAAATAGAAGGGTTAGGCTGAGGGAAATTAAGCAATTAGTAACTTTGCACCACAGCGGCTCTCAGCGAGATTTGATTATGTTTTCGGTTTAAGCCTTCTCTCTCTTTCTCTCTCTCTCTCTTTCTTTCTTCATCACACTCTTCTTATTCGAAGTGAAGCTTCCTCTCTCCCGGCACTTGGCCGCTTCCAAAAGAGGGGACGGATTCGAGCGGTACTTTTAAGAGGCCGCCAACGTGTATATCTACAGCCACAAATTCTCTTCTAAGTTGAAACGTGCCTCGAAGATATCAGTCTATCTCTTTCTATTTCTATCTCTCTCTCTCTCTCTCTCTCTCTCTATATATATATATATATCTTTCTCTATCTCTCTATCTTTTAGTTGTTCCTACGTTCGTTCGTTCGTTTCACGAGACCGTCTTTTCAACCCCTCTTCACTTCCAAACCAACACTGTTCAAACCTTGTCTATCTTCTTTTTCTTTTGCTTTTTTTTTGCTGTACGTCTGCAAATCTTTCATCAAATATCCGACCCACCTAACTCGACCTTATTTATTTATTTATTTATTTATTCTTTTTATGTTTTATGTTTTTTTTTTATTCTCATTGAATCATCAACCACAAGACTTGGGTCTCATTTTTATTTTCTCACTTTTTATTTTTCATTTGATTTTTTTCATATAAATATATTTTATTATTTATTCATTTTTCGTTCGAATCATCGATCGAAGAAGACTCTCAGTATCATTTTTATTTTTCATACGTTTGATATGTTCTTTTTTTCATTTTTTTTTATCTAATTTAGTTTTTCTTTTTTATCAAGAAAAACTACGTCTCAAAAGAATTCAGAATTATTGATCCAACGATATTTTCGATTAATAACATATATGTACCCTCTTTTATTTTTTTTTATTTTTCGTTTTACATCGGTAATGACATTTTCGTTGTAAGAAGTGGATGAAAATTCTGTCCTTTTTTTGGGGGTTGAATTTATTTATTATCGTCTACACCACAGGAAAAGAACAAATTGATATTTCGATGGATAAAACTTATCTTCTTTTCTATATCGGTAATGTGACAGATATTGTCCATAAAGTGGATGAATATTTGTCGGTTATATAAAAAGGGCGTGGGAATTTTTATTCAATCGGAACCCTGTTTTCCTTTTCTTTTCTTTTTTTTTTCATCAATCCTAACAAAAATTCAAATCTTTCTCTTAATCATTTGATTAGAACAAAATTAATTTGCCATTACACTTTTGAATTACAATCGGATCACGTTTAATTGTTATATTCTTTAACTCATTGACGACGAGATATCTCGTAGTGTGTGATGCAATTTTAGATTGATTACAAATGGTTATTTGCGTTAAGAATCATTAAAAAGATTGAATAAAATATTTATATGATGTAAAAAACATTAATTATCAATTATTGTAAGTACCATTACAATATTATATCAGTAACTTAATATTATTATATTTTTTTAAATTTAAGGCAAAACGCTCTAAATATGTCTGGCAGTCAATGGGTTAAAGATATAATTTAAACAACAAAAAAAACAGAAAAAGATAAAAAGCTATTGGATGAAATTTGTAACTCGAATTCGAACAATCTTAATTTATTTATCAAAAACGAGAATACGTTTAGTGGAAATAGTATAGATATATATGTAAACGTATTGTTACTTGTATGTATAATTGAAGGACGTCCATCTTCCTGGTAGCAAGCAAGCAAGCAACGGTCACCTATTCTCTCTTCCATGTGCCATTTGCTACGACTAAACTCCACGTTGTTTATTCTTTATTGCTTCCCCTCTGTTCCAAAGTACACACAAAAACGCATACACTCATCCACAGATATACACACTTAGAATGAAACATATACACGTAGAAGAACAGATACCAAGACAACATTTTACCAACGTTAAATTCGACTCTAGCTGGAGTACCAACAGCACACATCCTTTAATTCTAACCACGAGAAAGGAATTAAACAAGTCTCGTTCGGCGAGAAGCTTTACGAAGTAACGTGGTTCGATGTTGGGATTAGCTTCGGTAGCTTGAATTTTATCCGTCCTTGAATTTCTTCCTATCGGGCGATAGGAATCCTTCTATCACTTTTCCCCACCCACACTCCTCAATCCCCTATCCTAATGACGTTTTAATAACGAAAAATTGAAAATCATTTATTTTACAATAAGATTGGTTCATTCGATTGACAATTAAAGAATATTCCTAAGTAACGTAATGAAATTTTTCAAAATATAAAATATATATGTGTGATAGTAGATAAGATTTCTAATATGACTTTAAGATGAATTAAATAATTTATATGAAAAGTTAATTACACAACAAATATAATATAAACTATTTCTAGATGAAATGTTAAATATTAATAGAAAAAGAATAAGAAAATAAAATATATAAACGTCTTTGGATGTTAATTTTCTTCAGATATTCGTATTCCACAGAGTAAATCCGATCAAATTCGTGTTTTCTCGATCGGAATTAACAGAAAAGGGCAATAAAAAATTTAAAGACAGAGAGAAAGAGAGAGAGAAAGGGACAGTCAACCGAAGAGGTAAACAAGGATTTCTTTAATTAAGCAACCGCTCGTAGCAACTTCAATCGTGTCCGAGACTTTATTTACCACCCCTTTCACCCTTTTAACGTACCCTTTTATCTTTCTTTCTCTTTCAACCTTTAACTTTAACTTTAACTTTAACTTTATCTCTTTTTAACTTGACTCAAGACTAAGTAAGGAAAAAGGAGAAAGGAAAAGGTATAGTGTTGAGAGAATATAAGAGTGGATGGAAAAGGGATTAGGGAGAACAGTATCTCTCTGTTATTTACGTACGAATACGTTACGTGTGTATTCGTATTGTAATAGTGTTGGTTATGGTAGCGGTGGATTTTGTTATAGGGAGAGAAAAAGAGAGAAAGACAGATAGAAAGGAAGAGGAAGAGGAAGTAGAGATAGGCAACACCAATGCAGGCTTTTCGAGAGTTGCCTGAGGAACGTGGCAGGCATGGACACAACACCGGGTATGTCCCATGTGGGTTTCGTTAATTAACCGAGTCTACCTAGGTTCTATTCCTCGCGTTATATTACCGCTGAATTCTCTACCCCCGTACCCTATCAACTTACCGATAACAATGTTACACGTAGTCTTTTAAATATATGCTATATATTTTTTTTTCACTTGATTTTGATCGTATTTAAAAATATTTCTTACAATTGGATTTCTTTATTCGAAATTTTATATATTAATTAATGAATGGTTTTAACAAATGTTTGATATAAAAGAACGATAAAGAAAATTAGGATTGTACGATTAGGGATATACTTATTTAAAAATTGGCGTGACAATTTAATAGATATTTTTTAGTATTTATTCAATAAAATATTGAATTAATATTTAATTAATTTAATATAATAATATTGATATAATTTAAATTAATAGAATATTTTTTATTAAATTTATTAATGCAAAATAAATTTAAATTAATTTAAATTAAATTATATTAATTTAACAAGTACACATAATATCTAAAGCATATGACCATAAATATAAAAAAAATAAATAAATTATAGTATATGTAAAAAGAAAATTAGTTTGTTGGATTTAGTGTTTATAAAAAAGAAGAAAATTATTATAAAAATGATAAATAGAATAAATAGATAGGATATTTGAATTGTCGAAGAATATGATTACAAAGCAGGTCGATTCGTAGGCCTTTAATTACCGGCTTGAAAATTTTCTCCTCATGAGAAAGAGAAACAGTGAGAATTAGTAAGAGAGGGATAGAAAGAGAGCAAGGAAGAGAGGGAATCTAATTCCGTAGTTGTTGCATTTATGTAAATTAGCTGACGGCATCGAGTAAACTCGAGAGTACTCGCGAATTCGTCCTCCTTACACCGACCTAAACAGCCTTTGTCCTGTCAAAGGGGAACCACCCCGTGCACCTGGTCTTCTTGTATACCCACCGAGTCAATTTACACATGAATTTCATTGGGGTTACTCGCGTACGTATCCTTTCCTATTTTCAAAAGTGAGTGATTACGTCTAATGAAATTGTACAATTTCATTGTTTGTCTAATTTTCAAACGAAATGTTTCTTATAATTAATTAAATATAATATATATATAGGTATATGTATATTAATAAACGTAACAATTTTTGTGACATTTATATCAAATAATTTATATATTTTATATAAATAACAAATAATTTATATATATTTTTCATTTATATAATTTATAATTTATTATAAATATTATGCTATTTAATAAAACATTTAATAAATTATAGATATCATTAGATATATATGTGGTGTGTGTGTTTGATTAAAAAACAAAATATTTATAAATAGATTAGAAAAAGATTTGATATTGTTGAAATAATGTATTGATCATTTAATGTGTTGTTATTTCAAAAAAGAGAAGAAAAAAGAAAAGAAAATACCATACACATATTGCTCACGTATAAAATTATATATATATATATATATATATATATATATATATATATATAAGAAAAAGAAGAATACTCTTTCTGAAGTTTCCTTTTACTTCCAAGAAGCAGGCTATTATTAATAACAATAAACTCCTTACGGAACCGGATGATAGAATAGCCTCGGGATACGTTCCGTCCTTCGTGAAAGGCGACTAAAAGAGCTTGGGGCTGTCTCAAGGGAGGAAAAGGGCGTGAGAGAGAGAAAGAGAGAGAGAGAGAGAGAGAGAGAGAGAGAGAGAGAGAGAGAGAGTGAAGCAAAAGCAAAGCAAGAAGAAGAAAAAGAAAAAAGGTTTTTTCGAAAGATTCGAGCTTCGCAACAACGGGTTCAACGATTTCATTCCAGACCTTTTTACGAACGTCTCTCTTTCTTTTTTCGTTTTGATTTTCATCGGCGTCAGATATCTCGGAAACGAAATTATCTCTTTCTCTCTCTCTCTCTCTCTGATGTTTCAGTCAACACCCTTTCGTGTTAGCAAGAGAGAGAAAGGGAGAGAAATAGGATGAATGGATTTAATGGACGGCATCCTGTCCACAATTGAGAGTTACCTACGTGCATCCACTCGTACTTCCGGTTACGTGGTGCAAGTTAAACGTTCAGACAAATCTCCGGAAGGTTATCAGAAGTGACAAGAGTCATAGCATAAAACGAGGGATGAATTCTTAAGTAGGAATAAGGATCATCCTTAGAAATTATTATAACTGTTTCTGAATCTTCCTTTATCATTTTTCATAATTTATCTACGCAATTTATCAAACGTAATATTGTTTTAATTTGTTTCATAATTCTTTGCTTTTATTAATATTATTATCATTATTATTATATTAATTAAACATGTTTATTAATTAATATAAACTTCTTTTTTTTCAAAATTTTATCTCAGCTTAAAATAAAACTAGAAATTATTTATTATGGTCGTTTTTTATATCAACGAAAACTATATTGTGATATATATGTTTAAATGAAAATTATATGCTCAGATACATAAATCTTTCTTTAAATAGGAATTTAATAGAATAATCTTAGAAATTATATTAATTTCTAGAGCGTGATTCTCTTTTATCTTTCATATTACATTTCTAACAATTAGTATGAATTTCTTTAATCTCAAATTCCATCTCTTTCTCTCTCTTAATTTTTTTCAATATAATTAATAGATTTAATAACCCGTGTAATTTTATTAAAATTGTTTTCTTATTAAACTGTGGATAAAAATAAAGATAAAGATAAGAATCATTGTTACATAATATCAAAACAAATCATCATAAGAACAAAAATAGGTATTTTAATTTATTATTAATAGATGTCTATTCAAAGTATTCATAAACATGAATCAATCTAATAAACTTGATAATTTATGTTTTAGAATAGAAACAGAGATTGAAGCGTTACGATTCAAGACACGGCAACGCAACCGAAATAAATGTCATTTCCTTCGGAAGGATACACCCACTATTATGTATACTACCACCATTACCACCAATCCCCAACCTACTACCCCATTTCAATTTCATTCTTATTCGATGTTCAAGGAACACGCTATCATATAACCAAGCAAGCAAGGATTTTCATGCTGCTCGTTTCAATATTTCTAACTTTAAACGTTAACATTTTATTATCCAACTATAAACACCTGTAGTGTGGAAGAATGACGTAGTTTCTTTCTGGACAACACGAATTGTATAGAGACCACCATAAAGAAAGAAGAATAAGAAGAAGTATAAGAAAAATAAAAAGGAAAAAAGTAAGGAGATGAAAGAGAAAGAAAGAGAGAGAAATAAAGAATAAAGAAAGCTCGTAAAGTCCTTGGACAATTGAAGCGACGTTACTAAACCTCGCGAGACGTCTTTTAGCTGGCTTTCGAGATTCGCTTAGGCGATATAAAGACGGAAGTCGCATACGGACAATTCTAAGAAGAAGAGGAGGAGGAGGACGAGAGAGGAGAAGGGAAGTAGGAAGGATGGTTTAGGGGTTTTGGAGGTTTCAGGGGTGAAGAGGAACGAAAAGGGGGTGGCACATAGCAACCACATAGTATCCTTGCTTGTTGTCGTAGTAGTAGCTATGCTTGGAAGTTTAGTCGTGTGTATATGTTTGTATGTGTGTATGTGGGTGCGTACAGGAGTGTATGAGGTAGTCATTGTGAATTACAATAGGCAGAGAGTTACGTAAACTGGTCACGTGTCCCTCTGCAGAGCACCAACGACGCTCCTGCTGGCGGGGTTTTCCTGTAAGGACCTCACGCACGTATACATGTGCCCGTAGGATGACGAGGAGGAGGACGAGGAGGAGGACGAGGAGGAGGACGAGGAGGAGGACGAGGAGGAGGACGAGGAGGATGAGGACGAGGACGAGGACGACGTTGAGGAAGCACGAGCGACGACACACCCTCGATCGTTGTAGCGGAATTACGGTCACGTGTTCGGCTAAAGGCCGACACGAGAGTCGCGAGGCCATCGGCCTTCATCTTCGTCATGGTCGTTTTAATCCAACGAATATTCTTTCAATAACAATATTTTTCTTATCCTTATTTAATAATATTTATTTATATATTTTAATTAATTTTATATTTATTGATCGTTTTTATTTAGAAGGAATTCAATCGTAATTGGTGCAGTTTATATATATATATATATATATATATATATAATTTATTTTTCTGTTTTTTTTTTTATAATTGTGAATATAAACGAAATATCTATTAATTTCGTTTAGATAATATTTATACAATATTTTAAATCATATCAACGATCTAGACACGTTGGATTTCCTTTTAATCATTAAAGTTAACATTAATATAGATGGGTTGATTCATTCGAAAAAACAAAAGATAAAAATCGTTTCCTGTTGATTTCAGAAAGTTGATAAAAAGACGCTACTATCTTTGATTATAGTTATTGAATAATTATGTGAGAAGGTGTTGGTAGTAGAAAAGTTACCAGAATCCATAATAAGAGAGAATAATTAAGACAAAAAAAAATATTTATATTTATAATCGCAACATTCTTTTAATAACAGGTATGGTATTCAATCTTAATAACTTGAATATTAATTTGTACTAAAATTGTATCAACATATATAAAATAATCAACCACAAATTACTTTTGTTTCGACCTAATAGGTTTCGGTGTTTACGGTAGAAATTCATAAATAATTCAGACGAAAATAGTTCCATCTCTTTTCAATGAGAAAGGGAGAAAAGAAAGAGGGAGAGAAAAAGACTGAGAAAGAGAGAGAAAGATGGAGAAAGAGAGACGTGAAATAAGGGATGATTGTCTTTAGTTCCTGGGATTTTCTCATTGAATTTATAACATTACTCGAAATTACTTTGCCGTACTTGCTATCGCATTTGTGTTCCTTCAAATTGGGTCCTTTCCGGACTATTTTACTGAATTAACGAGAGTACCCGAGTGGAGGAGAAATCCTCCTCATCTCTCCTTCGTCTTCGTTTTCGTCCTTCGTTTTCGTCGTCTTAACTTTGATCAACATTTTGACGCTGTTATTGTAGCTTTAATTTTGTAGCCAAATTTTCAAGAAAACAACTGGATCAGGGAGAAGATGTAAACAATCGAAAGCAAACAACCAACCGAGTAAGGTGTGGGTGGCGGTGGGGGGGGGAGTTTAAATAAGAGAGTTGCCAATGATTAAAATTCAAATTCGATCTAATATTATGATTTTGCGAATATACATATATGTACCTCTATATATATATATATTATTTTAAAAATTATTTTTTGAACATGAAATTGCACGTACGATGGAACACGTTGAGGAAAAATATAAATTCCTGGTTCATTTACTTTTTTTTTTGTTTCTCCTTTTTTTCTCTCTCTCTCTCTCTCTCTTGTGTTCTCTTTTTTTATATTTTTTTCCTTTAATTCGTTTTTTTTAACGTTAATTAATCTCGAAGAATTGTGCTCGTTAAAGCGACCTAAAATTTTTCAAACGAGATTATCTTACATCTCTCTCTCTCTCTTCTTCTCTCATTCACCCTGGTTCTCTCTCTCTCTCTCTCTCTTCCTTCGTATCTTTCAACTAGAAATTAAAAAGTAACAAACTACTTCTCTCGCTAGAGAAGAAAAATTATTTAAACGGTGATAAAAATAAAGAAAAAAAAAAAAAAAGAGAAACAAAGTTAAAAGGGTAAACTTGAAAAGATAGCAAAACGAATAGGAGAGAATAAAAAAGAAAAGAAAATAAAAGAAAAGATGAATATAAACTCAGAGGAAAAAATAAAAATTAAAAAAATAGTAAATATATAATTAAAATTAAAAATAAAAATAAAAATCCAAATCACAAAAAGTAGCCAGATGAGAGACGACGAGAATAGTATACCAAGTTACTAAACGTTTTTAATCTCCGTCCTGCTGAATCCTTTCTTACGTTTCTTCCCTTCAACCCCTTCCAACCATCCAGCCAACCAAATAACCAACCCCCTCTTTTCCACCGACCAACATTTTCCCCACTCTTAACAAACTGAAGTTTCACGGTGATTCGAGGGCATACTGTTATAGTAGTATAAGTGGAAGCTCGATGCGATTAGTATGCTGTGGAAATAAAACGTTTTTCAGCTTGAAAAAGATTAGCTTTGTCCGCTTTACCGTGTGGATGGATTTCTTGTCAAGTAGTAGTAGTAAGAAAAGTAAAGAGAGTTAAGAGATAGAAAGAGATAGACAGATAGATAGATAGATAAAGAAAGAGTTAGATGAAATGAGAGAGAAAGAAAGTAAGTAAGAAAAAAAGGCAAATGAAAGAAAGAGCAAGAGAAAAAAGAAATATTCGGGGAGTAATGGTGGGCGAGTGGGTGGTTGGGAGTTTAGGGGGTACAAGGAGAGGGGGTTGAAGTAGTGGAGGAATTAAGAAAAGGTCGTAGTGTAGGTCGAGTTTGTTGGTGGGCCCCAGGGGCGATGCTTGTGCATTCATCGAGTCAAGGGATTCTAATTAAAACACATTATTTATATTCTTTGCAGCAAGATTCCTTCTCCCTCCCTCTCTCTCTCTGTTTCTTATTCTTTCTCTCTTTTTCTTCCGTGACTCTGCCGACGTCTCGACCATTCCTATCTCCTCCTCCTCTCCTCACCCCTTGAGAAAGATCGTAGGGGTTCTACTTCGCAAAGTTTCTTAAAGTCATTAAAAATAAAGTGAGAAGGAAGGCCACTTTCGGAGTTATTTTTCTTCCTTTTTTACTTTTTTTTTTTAGTTTTCAGACGGAAAGAGAGAGAGAGAGAGAGAGAGAGAGGGAGAGGGAGAGAAAGATGAATGCATCGTTCAACATTTTTCATACCTTTTATTTTTTATCTACCTATCTTTCTTTCTTTCTTTCTTTATTTCTATCTTCTTCGTTATTCTTTTATTTTTTTTTTATTAGAGGTACTTGAAAAGTCTTGATTTTCGTCTTGAGAATTATTCTAAATTTTAATATATTTAACAATAAAAATGACGAGATGACCAGATGATTGTGTCATTGATTAAAATATATGTGACGCGTACTATTTGTGAAAATAAGTTTCTTATTCAAAAGTTTGAAAACTAAAAACTTAATTGTAAGTATGACGAGAAGAAAACTTTCTAATATCTTTCATAAATGGGGTAAGGAAATTTTGAGTGAATTTTCACGAGATTAAAAGTACGCGTTTATTTTGAAATGGATATTGTCGCAAACGTACAAATATGTATTATTTTATTAAATAATTTATATTGACTGTTTTTTGATAATTTTTATTGTAAATTGTGTAATATATAAAATAAGATTCTTTTTTCAGAAGAAAATTTCACGTCTTTTATTTCTAGAAAGAGATTCACACACATTCACAAATACACAGATACATATAAAAGTCATATCGATTTTTTCGTTATTATTCCCTCGTGAGATTTTCCAAACTAATTGACAACATGTTTAGTTCTTGTCAATTAGGGCGCAATAGCATGTTCCAAGACATATATATGTGTGTTTGAAAAGAAATAGAAAGAAAATGAACGTCCGAGAAAAGTGAATTACGTCACGGAGATCGAATGAAAAGAGATGGGCGAAAGCGTGCATATAGGCAGGCAGGCAGGCAGAGGCATTAGTTGAAAATAAAGAAAGAAAATAGAAAACTCTAAGGTAAGGTAAAAGACGAATCGCGTTCGCGCCTAAGAATCGGATTTGTCGGGAGACTTTCATTTAATTCCCAGTCGTAGCAGACGGTGCAACGACGACACAGTCGACAACACAACCTATCTTTTTCTCTCTTTTTATTATATTGTTTTTTATTTTATTTTCTTTCTTTCTAATGCATTTCAAAAAAAAAAAAAAATAAATTATTTCAAACCTTGGAAAAATCCTTGGACCGTGAAACCAGTCCATTTGGTTGCATTAATAGCATTACCAATTTGCGTTGAAAAGAAATAAATAAAAAAATTAAAAAAATTTAGAAGATAAGAAAAAAAATATCTTGTGTAGATATAAAAAAAGAAAATATTCGTATTAATATTAGAAATATTGCATTTAGAAACGAATAATAATGATCAGAAGATAAACAAGCTTATTCTAATCGTACGTGATAAAAGTTATACAAATTTCGAGAGTTTAATAAAAATATATTTCAGTATTTTTTTCAAAATATTATTTACTATTTTTATAAATTAAATTCAATCTGATTTTCAGAGACAAATCAACAATTCTTTTGTTGGTGAACAATTAATTTTATATAAAAAATTTCTTATTTTTTATATAATTTATATAGTTTATTTCGCGAAAAATACTTTTCAAAATACGAGATAGATATTAACGGAAACTGTTAAATTATAAAAATCAAATTGTTCGATAATATCGTTAAATAATTTATAGAATAAGTGTAGATCTATGTTACCTGACAAATCACGAATCGTTGATTTATTAATTTATAAATTCAATAATCCATGAAAGATTCGTCATTCGTTCGTTGACCGTTGAAGGAACGTGACCTATCCGACTTTAAATCGTTTCATCCCGTTCTAAACGATCTCCTTGAAACATCCCTCTCGTTTCTATAATAGCCTTAAATTCGTGCCTAGTGACAGTTTGTGGTAATTTACGATTTTTAACCATTGCAATGTTCTCTTGATAATACTTCAAAGTAATTATCATCTTCGTAACCGTCTAACGAATCATCGATCAAAAATAAGAAAGAAAAGGTGAAAAGAAAAATTAGAAAAAGAGAAAGAGAGAGAAAGACGGTACCATAAAGAGCTTTTAAATTTCAAGAGATCGAACTTTTAAGGTCGAACGTCAACATCTTGGATACTTCCTTATTAAATTTCATACCTATTAAAAATCATATTACGTTATTAAAGATTCATTTTGAAAAAAAAAAAAGAAAATTCTTTGATCACCATTGATAGATTAAAATAAAAAGAAGATAACAAAATGATACTAACAAGTAAGTCAAACGTAAGTCAAACTTCCTTTCCTTTAATTTTATCCTCGTTAAAGATTTATCCAAAGAAGTAAAAAAAAGGATAAAAAAAGATGATAAAGAAGGTGCTAGCTTTAACATTGTAATCCACAAACGTGTTCCAAGAATGTTTCGGGAGTTAGGCTAATAAGAGTTCCTGACAAGTCACCCCACGTACTTTCCATTTACTTCTTTTCTCTCTTCCTCTTCTCTCTCACTCTCTTTTTCTCTCTTTCTTTTCAACTGACGCCATTATAACGAGTAAAAACTCTGTTGTGTGTACTTGTGCTCGTTTTCTCTCTCTCTCATTCATTCTCTATTTCTCCGTTACTCTTTCTCCCTTATCATTTGAACTTTTTCTTTTTCGCTCGGTACGTCGGGTAAAACGGTAACAGCAAAAGCCACTGGTGTTAACAAGCATATTTTACATTTTATTGCAGCCACTTAGCGCAATAACCGTGCGCCGTTTTAACGCAATTCGCGAAATAGAAATCGTACTACACTTTTCGACAATATCTTCTTCTTGTTTTCTTTTTTCTTCTTCTCTCATATTTTGTTTCTTTTTTGAAAATTTTCTTTTTCTTTCTCCCTCTACTTCTTCTCCTATTATTTACTTTTATATTAAATTCATTTAACCCTTCTCTTTTTTCACATAACATCTAAGGAACGACTAATGTAAGTATCTAATCTTGAGTTATTTAGAACAAACTACTTTATATTAATTAGTATTATTCAAAGTGTTTAGTTAAATTTTGTTAAAGTTGCACTTATTTCTTTTGACTAATTTTTGTTTTGTTTTTTTTTATCGCAACATTTTTCAACACTTTGTTTGTGTGTTATTGCGATCAATTATTCGTAACATTTTTTTAATTCTATATTTATATGTGAACACGGTTGTAATACGATTAAATTGTTGGTTGATCTAATTTATTAGAAACTTTAACTATTTAACTATAATCTTATTATTTTGTTTCTCACAGATAAATACATTGATAAGTACATAAGTTTGATAAGCTCATTTAGGTATGTTGTCTATAAACTAACATCATAACGTAACAACAAGGATTTATCATTTTTCGTAATTTATTATAAAAACATCATAAATAATTATTTATATTTCTTACTTCTACTCCTTTTTAATCCACTTAACTCCAAAAACAGTGTCTTTTATAATATTCCATTGAAAAAAATGAAAATTACTTTTCCTAATAAATTAATATTTCATTAAACTAATATCACAACGGAGATTTAGATTAGAAAATATTATAATATGCGTTTCGTAAGTCAAACGTTTATCGTAAGCTACTCTAACGAATAGATTATACTCTTCAGAGAGTTCACAGTATTATACTACACATATATATACAGTCACCTCGTTAATATCAAACTCGCTAATCATCCATGGTGTTACGTGTTAAACTTCCCATTGTACTTACAATAATTAGTTACTTTGTGCAGTGTGAGAAACTATGATATATCTATTTCTCTCTCTCTATTTTTAATTTTGACTATTCTTTTTATTCTCTTTACTCGAAGAATAAAAAAAAAAGAAAACATAAAAGAATAAGAAATAAAAGTAGAAGAAGAAGAAGAAGAAGAAGAAGAAGAAGAAGAAGAAGAAGAAGAAGAAGATGATGATGATGATGATGATGAAGAAGAAGAAGAATTTTCGTGCTAAGCCTTTGGTAATTGACTCACGACCTCGCAAGGGCTTCTTCTATCTTTTTCTCTCTTTCTCTTTCTCTCTCTCTCTCTCTCTCTCTCTCTCTCTCTCGTCTATGAGTCTACGTAGCTCGACATGCTGCCTCTAGCTATGAATATTTATACGCGAAGATGAAACTGGAGTGAGAGTCTTACTTGCTTTGCACTGCCATACAGTTCCTTCGTCCATGAAATACACACTTTTCTTTTTTTTCTCTTTTTTTTTTTACTGCCTTTTTTTCTTTATTAGAATTTTTAACGATTATTATTATTATTATTAATAAATGTATGCATCCTTAGGAGATTCGAGCGCAAAAACGAGCCCGCGTTTTTTTTTTCCTTTTACTTAGACATAAAGAAGAAATATCTTCTTCTAACCATTTCATTTTCACATATAAAAAAGAAAAACTTTTTTTCTTAACTCTTAAGTTAATATTAATTAAATTAAGTTTACTTATTCTCCTTTTTTGTTTTTTTTTAAGTTCTTTGCTTTTGCATCTAACGATACTGTTATTTATAAATATGTATATATATATATATATATATATATATATATATATATTCTTTTTTTTTTAATATCTTTTTATCTTTCTTATCTTATATAAAGAATCGTATGCAGCACGTAAAGCTTTTTATTCGTCGAGATTTCACAGGGTATACACAAACACACATACTCACCATGCACACACATATACACATCGAATACGCGAATAGAAAGACACGTAAATACTAACACAGAGATACATACACAGTTAGAGACAGACGAATAAACGTAGAGAATTATCTCTCTCTTCCTCTTCCTCTCTCTCTCTCTTTCTCTCTCTCATATACATTAAAGTATACGCGCGTGCGTCGAAACAGGCGCGACGCAGGCAGCGCGGTTTATCCAGAGTCAATAAAGCTGATCTGACAGCAGGAATACCAAAAGCTCTTCTACCACCCACTCTCTATCTCTATCTCTATCTATCTATCTCTCTCTCTAGAGAGATAGGCGAGAGGACACAGAGAGAAAGAGAGAAAGGGTGAAGGGGTTGGAAGAGGGTGGTTGAAAACGGGACTCGGTCGATTCTCGAAGCGTAGCAAAATTCGTATCTATCGATACCTCGTCACGTGTATCTTCTGTTTATTTCTCTCTTTTTCTCTCTCTCCGTCGCTCTCTCTCTCTCTCTCTCTCTCTTTCATTCTGTTTCAATTTTTTTTTTAATTTTATTTTCTCTTTTACCTGGTTTCTTTTTTCGTTGCTTTTTTTTTTTGTTTCGTTTCGATACACCGAAATCTTTTTTATGACACAGTTTCGATATAATAACACATACACCCACACACACGGTGTAGAAAAAATTTGCAAGAAATTATAACGAACGATTTTTTTTTTTTTCTATGACAGGAGATTCGACAAAATATCGAGATAGACACATTTTTTTATATAAAATTGGAATTTGATTATTGTCATGATTTGTACGACAACGATGACGACGACGATTTTTTAGGTTGTTTTTTTTTTCTTTTTTTTTTTATCAAACGATTTCGATACGATTAATTAATCGTATTATAAAAGTGTATGCGTTGCACTCTAACATATCCTTGTATCAAACCCCGATGCAATTACTTCGTCATTTATTATACTATATATGTATTTTGTTTTCATTTATTTTATAAATGTTGTATGCATTGCACTCAACACATATCTTTGAATCAACCCTGATGTAATTATTCCATTATTTATTATACCATATATTTTGTTTTCATTTATTTTATTTCATTTAAACATTATTATATACAATGCAATTTCATTCATTGCACTGTAATATATCTTGGATATAACCCTAATAGATAGTACTGTACTATTTTATTTTCAATTTCTTATAATTTGATTTTATTTCATTCACACATTCACGTATCATTCGTAACATTTCAACACTGTGTCATTGACGTACAACCCTTAATGAAACTTCACTATTTTACTCTTCATGTTTTTCTTTCTTTATGTAATTTATTATTGATTTTATTTTATCAACGTGTAAATAAACTTAAATATTTTTCCATTCATTTTACTTATAATCGTATGATATCTTTGACGTAATCCTAGACTCCTTTTTTAAATTTAACTTTGATTTTACTTTATTCACGCATACACGTGCAATCTGTGCATCTATATAAAATCAAAATATTTTATTTTACTTTTAACAAGATTTTTTGTTTTGCAACAACTTTTACCATACTGAACGATTTATTTCAATCAATATTTTTATTTAATTGAAATGTATTATATCCAGAGATAAGTGGGTGTAAAGTCAAAGTGAAAATGAAATCGAAGAAGAAATAGAGGAATATCGAAAATTGAATAGAAATAAGATGAGAAAGAAAGAGACAGTCAAAATGGACGTTTCTCTTACTCTTTCACTCCCCTCTTCTCGTCCCTTTCCTCCCCTTACGTTCCCAGCTTTTCTTCTTCAGAGCAGATAAAGAAAACCGTTTCAATTTCCCTAATGCTGGCATCGTCTCGGCGTTAGATCGCACACCCTCATCCCATTTTCTTTTTTTTTCCTACTCTATCTTTCTTTCTTTCTTTCTTTCTTTGTCGGCTCTACTTCACCCTTCGACCTCGTCCCAGTGCTTTATTCGTCTCATCCCCTATGTGCGCATTTTTTCTTTTTTTTTTTCGTATTTTTCTCTCACTCCCTTTCTTTCCTTTTTCTTTTCTTTTTTTTTTTTTTTTTACTCAATCGTTATCCGTCTTTCTTCTCACAAATCTTCTCTAATTCCATCAGATTGGTGATAGTTAAGGTTTGTGCATCTTTTATTACTATTTTTCTTTTTTATTTCCCTCAAAGTAACCACTTTACTATTCCTCTTCTTATTGTTTTTAATTTTATTTTATTAGATTCGCAGATAAACGTATATATTCGTTCATTGCATTTTAAAATATCTTTGAGATAAATCTAACGATACTGCTATCCTCTAATTTATTCTAGTTTTTATTATATTTTATTTTATTCATTACATTTACACGTAACATGTTAATCTAGAGATCTTTTCATTCATTATTTCACTTTAACATATTTTGTGAAATAACTCTGATGTAACACGCGTGTTTTGTATCATCAATTTTATTTCATTCACACACATACGTGTACAATACTTCATTCATATGGTTAGAAATATATATTTGATACGTTTTCATTTTAATTTCTTCGATTTTATTTTCAATTCTATGTAAACACGTGTAAAATGTAATGTAAACGCATAGAAATTGTCTATTGAATGTATTCAAACACATCTTTCAATTTTCGTAAATCTGGGTAAGATCTCTCTGACCAAAGTGCGGTTACTCTTCGATCGATTTTCGGTGGATGAGAGAATCTCCTTTCGGATAATCCCAACAGTGGACCGAGATAGGTTTCTAGTACTACCCTAGAATGATAGCTTTCGTTGGTTAAAGACGATTGCTTAAGGGGTTATATGCACGCCTAGCTTTCGGTATCAGCATACATCCGATCGATTTCTCCTAACAATAGTTCTAGGAATCATGCTAAAAGCATTACTGCTTCTACCGTCCATCTTGTTACTATCCTACTATTGATGTGCCTGTTACTTTACAAACAAACAAAAAAAAAAAAAAAAAGAAAAGAAAAAAAGTGAGAGAAAATGTTTTACATTAGATGTTTTAAGAAATTGAAAACGTGATACTGATACTCGTGTGAAATTAGTTTTATTTATATAATAAATTATTTATGAATTATTTTTGATAACATTTTAAAAAATAATTTTATTTGCAGTGTATTAAAAATATTTTTCTTAATTATAATTCGTAGGGAAAGTTTTTGCGATGTTTGAGATATGTTATTTAAATATTTTATCTAATATTTAATATATATATATATATATATTATTAGAATATTACAATATTTAATAAATTATTTCAATAAAAGGATATAGAGAGCACATGATTAGTATAACAAATTTTAAAAGAATTTTAATTAAAACACTCGACAATATTTAATAGTTAAATATTAATTTTAAATAATTCTAATTATAATCATATTTTACTTAAAATGCATTAACGATATTTTAATAATTGTACGATAATAAAATAGTAATAAACAAAAGACAAAATTCAATTAGATAATTAAAGAAATCTTTTAAGTGTTGTATAATATATGGAAACATTAGAAAGATAACATGAAGATAATAAGAATGTTCGGAGGGATAGATCTACTATAAAGGGTAGTTACCCCTCTTCTTGTATATCCTTCTCTACCTACTAGCAAGCACTAAGCTCGGCTAATGAAACGAATATATCATCGTGGTCGCGAGCAAATCCGTTTCTCCTATTACGACACACGCCATTACGTTCCTGACGTTGTGCGTTAAGCATCCCATTTAACCTTGTCTAAGCTCAAGTAAAGCACATAGTATCCACTCTAAGGTATACCTTATGTTACAAGAAAAACGAATACATCGATTACGATCGATTCGAATCTTTTAATCTTCTCTTCAATTTTATCTCTAATTAAATTATATTTCTATTCGCGAAGAAAAAACAAAAATCATTTTATTTATATATTGTAAGATAAACAAAATGTTTAATAAAATTCATGATTTCTAATCTAAGATACTTTTAAAATAGATATTTATATATTATAAAAAATATATAATAAAATTAATGAATACATCGTTTCATTTCGTTATGTTACAAAAAATGACCATTATATTTTAAATTAGTAATTGATTTTAAAATTAATAGATTATTGCACAAAATTAATTACACTTTTTTTTGTGTGTGTGCAAATATTTCAATCATTCTCGGTTTAATATTTAATAGAGATAGTTAGTATAAATAAAATTAGTTTAAATGATTGAAAAATAATTAAAAGTATTCCAATTTTAGATGAAACATAAAAAAGAAGACGTATGAACGTTTAATTAAAATTGACATGGTAAAAATAGTTAAGGTGTTGAAGAAAGAATAAAACTGTAATTAAGGGAAATTCAATCTTGTGGTTTAGATGAGAATGAGTGTGTTGAAAGAGAGAGGAAACTAGTGAGGAATCTCATTGAAAGATTCTTCTCGGAATAGTAACAGCTTTTTCACGACAAACCGACATGATTTTCATCGGTGCTACGAAACGAGTTAATACGAAAAAAGAGAAAAAGTATGATTGAACAACATATATATATTAAGAGAAAAAGAGAAAAAGAAAGAGATAGATACATAGATATAAAAAATACATATATATAAAAGTATGTGTATGTGTGTGAGGAGAGAGAGAGAGAGAAAGTCTCATGGGTGATTTTTCGAGGACAGCTGGATGGTCTAAGAGAAGATTTTGCCAGATAATCCATAGATCACCTTTCTCAGAAGGTAAGCCGTTTCGAAGGAAACGCATTTTTCGTGAGACACTTTCCGTTCTAAGAGCAACCGAAGTAAAAGAATAAGAAAAAGAAGAGTATGGATATCCCCTGTGGAATCGTATTGTAGCAATTTCTTCTTCTTCTTGGTTGACCATAAGAAAAAAGGAACAAAAATAGATAAGAAATAAAACCTTCAAAAAATAAATTTAAATGAGATATTTTATGCTAAGGTAATAAGACGATGAAAAGTTTAAATCCTTTCAATTAGGAATTATATTTTAATTTTCTTATCAGCTTGTAGCATAGCTTTTAAATGTGTTTTATTTGAAATTTATTTTTTACTAAAATAATAAGAACAATTCGAATTCGAAGTAAAGAAAGAAAGAAATTTAATTAAATATACGCGTTTTATTTAAATACTATTGTTTTATTTTGTATAATATCTTTCTTGGAAGATAAAAACTGATGTCGAGTGTAACTCGACATAGGGGTGCAAAAGGGTTAAATAAATTTATCAATCAAAAGAGAAAAAGGAGAGTGTGAGAAGGGTAGAGAGTATTGAGGGGAATTATTGGATGAGTTAAAATTAATATATAGAATATTTTAGATAATTAGTATAATAAATATTCATTATGTAATAGCTTTTGTACGTAGATAATTACAATTAAAAATGTATGCACCATACGTAGGGAATAATGTGTGTGTGCATGAACGAATGCTACCTTTTGGAAATCAAATAGAAATAAAATTACATATAAAGAATAAGAGCAAGAGACCGAATCAACAGATGAATTATATAATTAAATTTAATAAAATTAAATACAATTATAATATAATAATAAATATGATTATTATTATTATTATAACAGGCATACCTTTCGTGTATACATAATTAACATTTTAAATACATCATTATACTTGTACAAATACGAAATTCCGATAAACGTGAATTTATTTGAAAAGAAAATGGATAGAAAAAAGTAAAACATTTAAATGAAACATATAATTAAATACAAAATAAATATTTTTTTTTTCTCCAAAACAAATTCACCATATTTAACTATCGTATTTTTAAAATTCACTTTTTCAAACGAATCTTTAAAAATTCGATGATTAAATAATAAGAATTATTATCATTATTAAAAAAAAAAAAAAAAATAAAAAAAAATGAAGAAGAAAAATTGTAATGAGTAATTAAAGAAATGCTTGTTAGAATAAATAAAGGTAAGAAGGTATTAATTTCAATTTCGTGACTTGGATATATATTCGAAATGAAATGTTCTGCTTGGCCAGTTACGGAACGCATCGAATTAAATCGGCTATTGGTGTAGCTCGAATCGACAAAGAAAGAAAAAGATGGTAACAGTAGTAGGATTATCTTACTTTGTTCTTCTTTCTATTCTTTATGCCAGTCCCCAAGGACACTTGTGACTATTCGTACAGGGAGTTGGATCGTCACGATCAAGCATTAAAAGCATCAAGGGAATAGAAGAAGAAAAGGGAAGAAAAGGGAGAAAGAGAACTACTTCTTGAATATTATAATCTAATGAATACCGTGGGAGTCAAGAAACCACGTCTTTTAAACAAATAAGTTAAAAGAGAAAAGGAACCTTTCGATATTGACTTTTGTAATTAGACTCGTGCAATCAAGCAAACGACGCACACGTAAGTCTACTATCGTAAGTTAAAACGAAGAGACTTAAGCAAGCAAGAAATAAGAAAAGAAAGAAAGAAATAATGAAAGAATGAAAGAAGAAGTACCGGTCATAACGTTCCCTCGAGTTTTCTCATTCGTAAGTATTTTCTGAAATAAAAAAGATGAGGAATAAAAGACCAAACAAAGAAAAAAAAGAAATATTAAAATAAAAAGGGATGATATAAGTGGAGTGTGTTTTTAATCTATGCAAAGTAGAATCGATATGGAAAAGTTTTTCAAATATTTTTTCTTTCGTTCTTTTTTATTTTTTGGTTTTCTTTTTTTTTCCTAGTTTCTTTCTATATTTTTTATTTCTACATTGCATCTAAATCTTCTTCTTCTTCTTCTTCTTCTTCTTTCTCGTTTAATATCTTAATTTTTATATTAATTATTTATATACAATTATAAAATGTAAAGTGTGTTTTTCATTTATGCAAAATAGAATGAATAAAAAGTTATATTCTTAATTTTATTATCTTTATTTCTAAATAATGTATAAACAATTTTTCTTGCTTATTATATTTGAATTTTTTTATTATTTTGATATTATTATTTTTAGTTATATTATTTTATATACAAAATTACAAAGGAAGTGAGAAATTATTTATAATAAAATATTATTATTATCCAATAATAGGTTAAAGAGAAAAGGATTATAAAATTTTATGTAATATTTTATATAATAATTAAATATTAATTAAATATTAATTAAACATTTATTAATTAATTAATATTTTAATTTATTAATTACTTAAGATATATATATAATATTTTATTTTAAATATTAATTAAATATTTATTAATTAATTAATATTTTAATTTATTAATTACTTAATATATATATAATATTTTATATAATATTATATATGAAAACATATGCAAATACTATTATAAACCTACAAACCTATTTATACATCTATTTTATTATATCTAAATTATCATTTATTATATTACTATTAAATATTTAAACATACTTTCAATATTCTATTATTTCAAATTATTATTTGTAATATCATAAAATATAAAAAAAATTAAAATATATTTTTTATTTGAATAATCAGAGAAAGAAAGATTGCATTTGCTTAGACAGAAGAAAAAAAATAATAGAAATAAAATCCTATTTTATTTTATTCTCAATCTTTCTCTTAAAGTGTCTAGATTGCATCCTCGAGCGATAAGCATATGCACTCGTTCCCTTTCCCTCTTTCTCTTTTTTTTCCTTTTTTCTCTCTCTTCTAATCTTCGATGACACACTCTCGAGTATAGTACTCGTCATCGATTCAGCCAAAAAGTGCTGCGCGTTCATTTCTCATATTCATCTCTTCGTTCTCCTTTTAGCCCCTTTTTTTCAAACCACTCATCCAACACACCTACACTTTTATATATATATATATGTATATATACATACTTATATCGACTAGCAACGTGCTCGTTAACGCTCGTGAAATATGCTCGCTCATAACGAAGGGACTCTTTCTTTTCCTTCTTCTTTTTTTCTTCTTTTTTTTCAAGGACAACGACTATTTTTCTTTCTTTTTCTTTCTTTCCTTTATCTTTATATCCTTCTCTTTCCTTAATACATATTTTTCTTGTTATTATCGTATATTTATTTCTCTTATACGTATTTCAATTTTTGTTCACTTTTTATATGTTTCTACCCTTCTCATAACGTTTTAAGAATTTAAACGAGCGTTTTTGTAATCACCTATTGGTCAATGTTAATTAAAAAAGAAAGTAATTTATTTTTTTTTTTTTTTTATTTATCCTCAAATTATATCGTTGCCCTCTTTCTTAATCGTGATAAGAAAAATTCAATGTTATTTTATTTTTAGAAATATTCGTTCACAAATAAAGTTATCGTTGAATGTTCACACGTACGTTTGTAGATAAGCAAATTTATATGATTTATGATAACGTTTGATTAATATTAAAACTAATAGATAAGAGATAGAGAAAGAGAGAGAAAATATTGAAATAAAATTATTGAAAATATGTGTATTGAACATATTTCGAATAAAATGTTAACACACACACATTTACATTGATATTATAAATCTAATCGTTTAAATATAACAATAAATTGAATATTCATTTTATTTGATAAATATGCTCATCGGAATAAGAAAATAATTTTATAAATTGTACGAAATATTTATGAATAATCGTTTTTTTTCATAATTCATAAAAAATGTATGCAAAAGAAAAAAAAAAAGATTCAAACACACCCGTTTAATTTCATTTCACATAATTTCCATTGAAGAGCGAATATTCAAAGAATATACAACGAAAATGTATAGAAGGCAAATTCGTTAAAAAAAAAGAAAAAAAAAATAGAAGAGATGAAAATATTCCAAAGCATTTGTAGTAAAAGTGTGAATATTAACTCGAACAGAAAAAAAAAGAAAAAAAATATGCGTATACCAAAAAAAAAAAAAAAGAAAAAAAACGAATATCGCGATAAAATATTTTTTAAGCGAGCTATAGAATTTCACTTAATAATTTTTACTTTTTTCTATATCTCTTTTTTTCTCGTAGTTGGTTACACTATTTCAATTACGTTTAGAATTAATGATAAAAATAAAATAAAATAATAAAAAAAAAATATATTATAGTTTTTTTTTTTCGAAAAAGAAGAGACCATTTTTAGAGAAGGGGGTTACCTTTTGGCGAGCGTAGTGAAAATTTTGAAGATGAAATTTCGCATCGGTGAGCTCTCGGTTTCGAAACCACTACGTGTTTCGGTATGGCCTCTATTTCTCTCTCTCTCTCTCTCTCTCTCTCTCTCTCTCTCTTTATTTCTATATATATATATATATATTTCTCTCTCACTCTCTCGTCCTCATTTCCCGGTTGGCTGCCACTGTCGGCTTTCCAGCCCTTCGCTCATTAAATCATTTGTTCTCCACCACCGGCGTCGCGCTCGGCGTGGTACTCGCCAACCACTCCCGACCTCTCACTCCCTCGCCCTTTTCCTCCACCCCTTTTTCCCACCGCCCCTCTTTCATCCCTGTTCTTCCCTGTTCTTTCCCTTTTCCTCTTATACCGCAGCACGCCTATATGAAAATAATATACAGCGAATAATTCGACGAAAACCGGGTCTCTCCTTCTATCTTTGTCTCGTTTATAAAAAAAAAAAAAAATAAAATAAAATTAAAAAAAACAAGAGAAATAATTAATTAATTATAATAGAATACTTGAGATTACGTTGCTGTTATTGTATTATTATTATTTTGTAAAATGTTTTTCTTTTATTTTATGATGTCTTGATCATTAAAAAAGAAAATGTTATAAAGATTTACTATTGTATTTTTAGAATAATATAAAAAGCAAGATAAACAAAAAATAAATAACATATTCACTTAGTATTAATAATCAAGTATACTTTAAGCAATTAGTAATAAAATATTATCATTGAATGGTTGTTTGGAAAAAAATATAGGCCTATAACTCATACTGTTTACTCGTACGATAGACTAGAACAAAATTAAAAAGTATGGTTTATAAATTGTAAAAATCTATCCAATTATTTGTTCTAATTAATACAAAAACACTTAGAGAAAAATTATTCATTAAAAAAAAAAAAACAAAAAAAACAAAGTTCATCTATAATATAATTATTTAATTATTTCTAGTATATTGGAATGTATCTCGTAAATTGAAAATACGACAGAGTAAGAAGTTACGAATAAATAAATTTAAAAAGAAAAATAAAATAAAATAAAAAATAAGAGAGTAAGTAAGAAAGATAAATAAGTATCAAAAGTTTGTTAGACGAAAAGTGGTGCTTTGAAGCAAATAACGCCCCCACCTCCCACTTTTTTTCCCATTCGATATAATAATACCTTGATATAACTCGAATCAGTCGTCTTTGGAAACAAAAAGCACGGATCACCATGAGCAACATCGATCGTCCATCTTCGGACTCGCATCGTTCGGCAGGATTATGACGACCCATCTACTACGGTAAGCTCGTTCACAGTCGATTTATAGATAACCGATAACCAACACGCGACCTCCACCTATCGTTCGTCCATTTTACCGTGACTGGCTATTCGTCTAACCGCTTCTTTTTCCTTCCGTTTTGCTCTCTTCCTTCCTTTCTTCCTTCCTTCCTAACTCCCTCATTCCTTTTCTCCTTTCCTTTTTTTTTTTCATTTCATAGAAGAAGGAGAAAAAATAAAGAGAAGGGGTGGAAAAAGAAAGAATGGGACAAAAAAGATGGTCTTATACCTTCTCGCTGATAAAAAGCAAGAAGATCGAATGGTCTGGAATCATTTCGCTTTTATGTAAGATATCAAAAGGTTAAAATGAAATTGCTACGGTTTTTTTTCTTTTTTTTATGTTTTTTTTTTTTTTTGGTCTCTTTTAGGGTGATCGATGATACGATCATTGCAAAGTTCATATACCTGTTTTTACTTGTTATTTTAAGGCGCGATTGATCACTTTAAAGATGGGTACATTATTTTAATGATTATTAAATAAAATCACGTGTTTAATACGAATTAATAGGATACAGAGAAAATATTACTTTCAGAAATATTTTAATATGTTCGTTTTCCATAAATATTACGTATCTTTAAGGAGGATAAATATTTTAATGTTAAAATGAAAATTGCTACGTTTTCTTGATAATTAATGATTAAGGTTATTACAATGTTTAATCTTCTTCTATTCATAGATTAAAAATAACAAAGTGATATATATGTAAAATTTTAATGAAGAAAAAACTAAATAAAATTGATACAAAATACTTTTTAAAGAATACTCAAGAGGGTATATTTTCAGGATCAACTATGATAAATACATCACAAGTAGTACATTCTTTCAACATCTTCAATATAAAATTTATTAATTATTCAAACAATAATGATTATAAAAGTTTCCAATGAATCCTAAACATAAAGTTAAATATTAAAAAATAAACTAAAACTCATCGATATATACATCTATAAATATTATATAATTTATCCCATGAAAAAAAAAAGAAAAAATTAACATTTCACCCTATTTCTAATAAGAATAAATAAAACAAAATTACATTCATATTCCTCGATAGTCGTTGAATAACCCTGAATACTCTTTGCTCGAGTGCTCCCCAGGTATCTAACGTATTTCGGTAAGGATTCTGGTTAAAAGGTACGAGAGCAAATATCGTGGAACGGATGCTAGAAAGAGAAAGATAGAGAGAGAGATATAGACAGACAGACAGACCAACAGACAGAGACTAACAGAGAAAGAAAGGAGGGAAGAGAGAGAGAGAGAGAGAGAGAGAGATGGTGGAAGGAGAAGTGTGGCGTAATAGGAGCGTGCTACCGATGAAATTAAAATGTAATTCCGCACTCCGCATTGCACCCTCGTAATCTCCGAGCTAGCGTCGGCAGAGTAGTGTCGTACGAGGGTGAGTAAGGGAATAGAGGGGTGGGAGGTTGGGCTCGGAGTTGGGGTGGGGAAGGAGGAGTTGGGGTGGGGAAGGAGGAGTTGGGGTTGGGTGGGATAGGAATGAGGATGAGGGCAGAGGTTCCTAAAGGGGTAGAGGGAGGGAAGGCTTGCGGTTTCGTTGCTGTGGGGGTTCGTGCTAGTAGTATAAGCGAGTACGAACGGTAACTGTGGAGGTGACTGTCAAGAGGTGCTGCTGGTCGTATCCACCAACCCAGAGAGAAAGAGAGAGGGAAAAAGAAAAAGATAGAGATGGAAATAGATAGGAAGAGTGAGAGAGAGAGAGAGAGAGCTTAGCAATGTCGCCTAACTTATTTGCATATTTTAATCTAACGGCAAAAAGTCGCTCGCTCGCTGCTAGTTTTCCTATTAGTCTCTTACCCACCACCACCACCACCACCACTCCTACCAACTCCACTTTTCCACTACACCCTCCCCTTCTTCCCCCTGAACCCTATCTCTCTCACGTCTTAGTTGTGGGTGGATGCAAACCTTCTACTACCGAAGTCTTCGGAGGAGACTCCGACTATACTCCTCTGACTACTACTACTACTAGTCCTATCTTTCGTCATTTAACAGGCTAAACTCGCGAGTTACTCTTCTGTCTTTATTTTTATTCTTTTTTTTTTTTATTAAAAGAAAACTTTTGTCCACTTCTATCTTCTCTTTACTTTCTGTCTTATTATCTTTATCTTTTTCTATTTCGTTCTTTTTTTATTTAACGTAAAAAGAAAAATCATAATGTAAGGAGATAAAATGAGGTGCGGGGGGTTCGTTAGGTAAGTCAGGAAGTTCGGATGACGCGCGGAATAGGTTGACATGCAAGGGTGGTGATGGTGGTGGTGGTGAGTCTATCTTGCGCAAAGTGAGCTTTTCCCTAGATTTTAATGAAGTCCCCTTGCTTTTTTGGTGGAACAGAAGTTAAGATAGGAGAATATCGGACTTTACGCACTATATTCAAAGGAGACATTATATAGGGGTATATAAAGGAGGGTATTAAAGGGACACCAGCCAGCAGATCCTGAATACACGTAGGGGTTTAGATGGCTAGTTGAGGGGGATAGGGGAAAGGTTGAGGATGGAGAACTGACCAGCGGTATGCGTTAAATGCGATTTTCAAAGCACCTTGGAAATGGTTGAGACTTACGGGAGATTACTTGTCATGTTTTTTAATACTCTATCTTCCCTTTTTTACTTTTTTTTTCGTTTTAATATTGTTGTTATTATATTTCGTTGTTTTACGTTGACTAAGAATTTGGTCTTTTGTTTTTTCTGCTATTTTCTTGGTCCTTTTTTTCTAATACTAAAAGAAACAAAGAGACAACGATACGAGGGATAAAAAAAAATGGAATAGGATTAGAATAGGTTAGAATAATAAGGAAGCATTAGCATCGTATCGTTTACCACTATAACCACCCTACTCCGTTCTATTATGATATTTCTTTTGTCTGTTCTCAGCATAAAAGCCATGCTAAACGTTTGCCCAAGACCCGCTTACAACCCGTATTACCTATTATATTGTATAATGTTACTGCATATAGGACATTTCGTTAGTTAGCTTAAATTAGAGAGAGAGAGAGAGAGAGAGAGAAAGAGAAAGAGAAAGAGATAAAGTAAAAGGGGCTTAAGAGTGGAATCATAGATAGTTTCTTTAGATTCAAATAGAAATATCGGCATGGTATTATCATTCATTTATTAAAAGATAAGAAATGTAATCAAAGATTTTCTCAACGATTTCTATTTTTAATTCTATCGAAAAAATAATTGATAGATTATTTAAATATTTATTTGATTTATATTTAAGTGTAAGAATGCTTTCTTTGGATATTTTTTCTGTTTTTAAATCGATACGAACTTACCAGATTCTAGTAATTTGTTTTATGGGAATAATATTATTCCGTATCAAAATGTGTGTGTGTGTGTGTGTGTTATAGGAAAAATATTATATATATATATATATTTATCATTATATGTATGTAGAATATACAATTGGATGTAAATGAAGATAATAATCGACAACAAGCCAGGAATATTCTTCGACAGAACACATTGACAAACGACAAATAATATTTTTTTCATAAATTTACGTTTCGTTCGATATCACGCATATAGCGAATAAAATTGTATTTCGTTTCCAAATAAATACAGAAGAATACTCTACCGTGTTTGAGATTATTCGGCTCAACGAATAATATCCGTTTAAACGTAAAATTTTCTTTCTCGTATTATTGATCGTTTTAATATCATATATTCCTATATGTTTACTTATTTCGTTATATTTGGAAATATATTAAATATATTTGCCAATTAAATCACAAAATATTAAATATAAGATAATTATATTAAGAAATATATAATAATAAATATAAAAACAATATAAAGATAATTAAATTAAAGAAAAAGAAATTATAAGATTTAAAATATAAAATTTCAAGGAACACTTTTAATATAGACGTTTATAAAATTATTATTTATTATCAAATATATTGTTCACTATCAAAGGTACAATTTTTTTTTTCAAATTATTTTTCAATGAAAAATATTGAATAACATTATATATATATATATATTTATATAAGATAAATTAATTATAAAAATAAATATAAATGAAATATAATAACGTTTTGATAGATGATTGAAGTTATGGTAAATGAATTTAGAATGTATTCAAGTAAATAAAAGTCCGAGAAAATTAGAATTCATTGCAGACGTATGGTCGCAAACATAACCATAGTACTTGCTCGAGAGAATAGTAGTACTTCGGGGCTTACTTTATACTTGGTTGAGTAAAAAGCAGCGGTGGGTGAATTTTACGATTACAATTTCATCGCTAGCCTGATGAATGCGATCATAAATATTCGGAGGTAGTCGCTGATTCCATCGGATTAAATTATAATTTTAATCGCGCGAAGAATGGCTACTAACACAACCGCACCTATCACTAGTATTACTACTACAAACTTCTATTACTATTACTATGTCTACGTTTTCGTCCATGAAAACTCGTTTTCCTCTTCTTAGTCGTCGTAAACGATAAAATATCCAATAAAGTTCTTTCTCTCCGAAAGTACTGAGAACAAAATATGCTATATTTGTGTGTGTATATATTTATATATATATGTGTACATGTATATGTACAGAATGAATAGTATGTATTATATTATCTAATATATAGATCACACACACACACACACACACACACACACACACACACACACACACACACACACACATATAGAACGATCTTTATTCGAAAATTATTTATTTAGAAATATCTTTTGAATTTAATCAGAAATCTATGAAATATATATCTTTTGTTTTATATTCTGTACACAAAATAAATAATATCAAATAATTTATAGACAATTATCTATTTAATAAAAAAGAATTTTTATTTATTTTAAATAAAAATAATTTGATGATGATTTAAATAAAAAAAAATTAGTTAAGGAAATTAACAATGTACAAATGTTACAAAATTATATATTATTTCATTAACATTGATGGATAATCGTATAAATTTTTATTTGAATATTCATTTTAATTATTTTATCGATATTCCATTGAATCTATTTTAAAAAAATATTTTTAAAAAATTCATTTTACGAGTAATCAAATATTGAAACTGAAGAATAATATCCCTTTTAATTTGGAATAAAGTTAAACGTTGATAATAATACTATGAGAAGGTAAAAGAAAATAGAGAATAAGAATAAGACGAAGAGATGAAGCCGTTTGCTTTTACGACTTCATTGAAGAAAGATAGAAGCATTATAACACTACTTCTATCTGGTTAACGTTTTCTATAGAACTGTCCATAAACGGAAGCTCGCGTTATTTCCGTAAATTATTATCTACCAGTCGTTTGCTAGTAGGATCAGAACCGGTGATATATTTCTGCAATTAATGCCGTCCGATCGGCGGAAATTTGTCGACCCTGCCGGAAAATGGATTTAGATTCGATGGGAAGTTGTACCTTAGCATTGCTTGGAAAAGGTCATGGGAATGGTAAGGGTAGAGGACGAGGTAGGGGTGAAACAAATATCCTTTGAATTACTCACGAGTAATATACTTCGTCTATTTCTTTTCTATTTCTTTTCTAGTACAATCTGTTAGATAATCTATTAAACACAAAAACCAAATTTATCTATCTATATATATATTTGTCTTTTTATTTTTTTAATCATATTGGTACGTAATTTCTTTTTCGTATCAATTATTCATTTTATATTTAGCAATCATAAAATTACTGTTTTTATTTAAACATGTTAATTTATATTTATTTTTTCTTTTATTATAACGATTAAATGATTTATTATTAAATACTATTGATAAACAGTAAATAATTTTGTCAAACATTTGTTATCGAAAAATTGTGACTATTTTTGTTATCGAACTTTCCGAATAATTTATCCTTTATTTTTGATTTATTTCTTTTTAAAAATGAACATAAAAAAAAAACAAGATTTGACATAATTCAATCTACCGAAATATAATTTCTTTAGAAAATATCTGTAAGACGCAAAGACTTACGATTTTTCTCTTTCTTCAAAATATTCTTCAACGTCGTTTTTCATAGTTTTACCTGTTTTACCAATCTTGATCCAATTTTCTTAAATTCATATAAATCGTATGATACTAGTCTATTCTAATCTCTGTGATCTTTGATAAATAATAAATACAAATAATCCAACGTCATGTTTATATTCAACTATCGTAAAACATTTTTAATTTTCGATTTTAAATCGAATTTTTTTTGTTCAAATAAAACAAAATCATAAAAATGTATGAGTCTCACGTATACCATTGGTAACACATATTACTTATAATCTTTATTAACGAAACCAAGCCATAATTAACAGGTAGTAAGTTCGCCAAGGGTATGCAGAAATAAGGACTGGGGTGAGTGAAAGGGGGTTGAGGGGGGTGACTTGCCCGTGCATCCTCTTTAAACGGTAATTACATTCACGGTACACGCGTTCCCATACACGTATCTACTCGTACTGCATGGTCATCAGTAATAATAATAATGATCATAATCATAATAGTAATTGATAATAATAATAATAATAATAATAATAATAATAATAATACAATAGTATGTATGTGCGAGAGTAAATGAAAAATGTTTCGTGTCAGGAATTTTATAAATTTATCAAGTAAATTTTATCCCTGAAAAGAGAAAGAGAGAGAGAAAGAGAGAGAGAAAATATTAAAATATTATATGCGTGATTATTCAATTAAATATATATTATTCGATTCGTACGAATCTTGTAAAACAAATGTTTTTTTCTTTGACTGTCTAGAAAATTGTAATACATTAAATTAATGTTACCGAGTATGTAACAGGATTCGAAAAATTGTTAATATTAATTAAATACGTGTTATTTTTTATGTTTGTTTTTAAAACAAATACACGTACGTAGGGAATATTATTTTTATGTGTTATTATTTTACGTTATATATTTTGATTAATATTTTATAATATAATGTATATAGGATATATTATAATACATAAGTGTGTGAAGGAGGGGAGGATAAGAGTGACGAATAAATTGTTTGACGTGTTATCTTGCTTGGAAAATAATTCGTTTATTTTTTATTTATACGTTTTTCTCTCTCTCTCTCTCCCTCTTTTTCTTTATATATAATATATTTATTTATACATATGTATGTATGTATGTATGTTTCTGGCACGAAGACGCGCGAGACTCATTTTCACGCGCGATCGAGCCCGTCGCTTTCTTTTAAAGCTCGAAAGTAATCCTCTTCCGACGCGGCTGCCTGCTTCGATTCCCTCTTTAAATATTTACGCTGCACTTACTTTGTATGTCGCATATTTCCTCGGGATAAAGTTTTCCCGTGGCCCTATTCTTCGCCACTCTTTTCGCCGTTTAGCGGTCTTTTTTTAACGCGAAAGAAAAAAAAAAATAAAAGAAAAAAAATAAAATCAAAGAAATAGAATTATAATACAAGAGAATTAAACGCGAGAATATTTTAAGAAGAGAAACTTAATAAAAAATAATAATAAAAAAAATAAAGTTATAATAAGTAATAATTAAATAATAATAATAATAATAATAATAAATGTGTAAAATAATAAACGTCTCATCAAAATTTCTATGAAATGAATTATAATTTATTGATATACGCTTAATCGATTTATATAAATAAAATAATAAAAAATAAAGTATCAATAAATCTAACACGATTAATGTCTAATCCATCTATATGATTATTAAATGTTAATAATACTAAAATAATATATTATTTACAAAGTAATAAATCTAACATGATTAATGGTTATAGAAAATTAAAAACAATTGATATTCCACATTATTCCCTACAAATTATATTATTAATATTATACTCTTTTATACGTTTATATATAATACCATACATTTAATAAATAAAAAATGGCTGAAAAAATAGAAAAGAAAAGGAAATAAAAAGTAAACGAAACCTAATTGCTGTACGAATGTAACAAAGAATCCTAATCAAAGGAAGAAAGAAAGCAAAAGGAAAAGTAAAAAAACAGAACTAAAAGGGGGAAGAAAAAAAGGATAGAAAAGAAAGGTGGGAAGGAGGTTTTGGTGGAGGAAAGGGAATAAAAAAATTTCTTGAACAAAACGCCGTTGATCTCTCGTAAGAATCGGGGTACCATTTCGATGGAATTTCATTCTGCAAAGTGGCTCGTTCGATGAAAAGGCAATGATCGATTGGCAATCGTGCTAGTTTCAAACTACTTATTCCTTTCTTTCTTTCTTCCTTCGTTAGAAAACTCGTGCTCGTTAGGAAAACCCGATCGAAGGAAAAAGGTTGGGTGGGAGAAATAAAATTGGAAAGAAAGAAAAGCACACGATAGAATAAAAGAATAGACAAAAATTCTTAGAACAAAAGAAAATTTTCCTTTTTTTTTTTTTTCAATTGTAAAAGAAAAATTTCACTCCCTCCTCAACCCACCCCTCCTACGCACGCTTACACACACGTGCATTTATATGCATACACACAGGAATATACACGTGCATGCGTTGGAATTATATAACGAGTTCCCTATACTAAGGAATTTTCATAGAAAATGTTCATGGTTATCGATAGTAATCGATATATACCCGTTAGCTATAGTCATTCGAGGTGGTAGGTTCGATTGCGGTGTAAACATGGGAGTAGTCATAACAGTAAACACGCAGCTCGTTGTTTAGTGAAGTGTTGCGATCGATAAAGTACCAACGCTCGTTATTCGGTGTCCTATCAATATATATATTCACACACACACATATATTTATATATGTAAAAATCTATATACAGAGTGGCCCAGGTAAAATGTGACAATTCCCAAAATCCCTGCAAATTATAATCCAATGACTGAATAACATATTCAATTTTGATAGATATTATATTATCTTGAATTTTTTTTGGATAATAATTATTTATGAAAAAAATTATCCACGTAAGATGTAACAATTATCAAAATCACTACAAATTATAATAAATGCAAGATAGATTTTAAGATTTGTTGTTAAACTATTGTAAAGGGAATGGATTCATCGAATTCATAAATAAGAGAATAATAAAGATTATAAAATATTAATAAAAAAATATATTTATAGAAGTTTGAATTATATTGAATGATTCACGTGAAGTGTGACAATTCTTTAAATCTATACAAACTATTGCTCAATTTAAAATAACACGATGAATAAATAGAAAAATATGTAGAATTTTATTTTCATTTCCTATCTTGGATTAAACGAATTTTATATTTTACATTTATATGTACACACGTACACGTAGAATTTTTATATGGAAAAAGGTATTAATTAATGTATCACTGTGTACATCGTACAAGTGTTATGCAATCGTATAGTTTGTATCATCCTAACGCTTTCAAACCTTTCTCCCATGAGTCTCTCTCAAGCGATTCGATTTGTTTGTACCAATCTACACCAACACTCATACATGTATACATATCAGTACACACACATATCTATAGAAAGAGAAAGAGAGAGAGAGAGAGAGAGAGAGAGAGAGAGAGAGAGAGAGTAGTAGAATTTGAAGCAGTTTTTAGCGCGTTTCGATGATCCCTAGCGTTTGGATAAGTGTTCGTGATTGGAAGATAAGTTCATAGAGGGCCTATATATATATAATATATGTATGTGTGTGTGCGTTCGTATAGATATCTATGTTTATCGATAAGGTTGGGCAGTTCGTGTTGGTTGTATGAACAGCTGATATCGCTGTTCCAGCAAACAGGATTATTGGAATTGGCGAGCTTTCGAAGATCGCACTGTTAGTGGGGCTTGTTGGTGCTGATGTTAGTGTTAGCGATGATAGTATTGCTAGTGGTAGTAGTGTTAGCAATGATTGTGGTAGTAATAGTGATACCCAGGATCGATTTATATTTGCTTTTCATTCCCCATCTCCAATTTCCTAATCGATGAAATACCCTATACTATTTCCTTATTAATTTTTTATACGTTATATTTTGTTTTTTAATTTATAAGATGAGGCTTTTGGAATCTTTGTTTTGTGTAAGATTCTTTTTGTAATTTTCGAGGTCGAGGTCACGTCTAACCGTGAGTGATCGATCGATCGAACAGAAAATTATCTATCTACTATCTTCATCTTTCTTTATCTATCTTTCTTCATAGTACGTAGTCTTCTCTGCTCAGCAGTTCACCGATTAGTCGAACTAATTTTGGAGAGAAGCAGAGAGAGAAAGAGAGAGAGATTAAGGTGGTTGAATGGTTCAAGAATAGCTTCGTTAAAACTTCCTTAGTTGAACGTAATTTGAATTTATAATGATTAGGTATAAGAAATAAAGGATCGGGTTTTTCTTCCTCCACCTCTTTTTTTTCTTCTTATTTTTACCTTTTCTTTTTCTTTCTTTTTTCTTTTCTTTCTTTCCTTTATTCGTTTTATTTCGCATAGTATAAAGACATTAATATTACGAATTATTATTACGCGATTGGAGTTGTAAAGAATTATCGTAAAAATATAGAAAAGTTTTTCTTGATCTTTTTTCTTAATGTGTATTGATACATTTTATTCGAATCTATGATAAAAAAGAAAATAAGAAGGAGAAGGAGAAGAAGAAGAAGAAATAAAAATGATTTTTGTACATCGAAACGTGATACGGTTTTCTACACAATTTTATCGTGAAAAACGTGGTGTAGTGTAACGCAAGCGGAAAATACAAACACGCGCTTATCGTTCTACCAACTATACGCTCGAATAAAAAGGCTCGAAAAAGTAATAAAACAAAAATAATAAAGAAAGAAAAATAAAAATAATAGAAAAAGAAATTCCAAGAGAATGAGAGAGAGAAAAAGAGAAAATTAAAATTATCAACTGGGTATTTGACAATGTTTCCACGTTCCCGCGACAAGCAAATATTGTCCTACGAAATAAGCGTAATTAGCGATCAGCCAAAAAATGTTTCGCTTTGTGATTTTATTACCTGCTTTATGCAAAAGATAGAAAGAGAAGGAAAGAAAATAAAAAAATCTAATCAGGAAAAATTCCGTAACCATCGTTGGATTTCGTTTAACCATGCGAATTATCTTTGATTTTTGATTGAACCTAATCAATATTTGCACACATATTTTTACATACGTTATGTGAGTGTAGTATACGTATTGAAAATCAAATTTAAGGAATGGATCATTATAACAAATTTAATTAAAAATATCATCTTTCATCGTTTATAAAAGTTAGCCTGATGCTGCACATGCATGAATCCATTGCAATCAAGTCATTATGAACTTTGCTAAATCAATTCTTCTTTACACTTTGTTGAAATTAAATTATTAAAGAGAGTTACCTTTTAGTATAATATTTGTTATATAATATTTTATAACGCTTTATATCCTTGTATCTTATTTAATTTCTTTGCAACTTTTTTGTGTATAATATTTATTTTACTTTGTTTTTGTTGTTGTTTTTTTTTTTTTTATGTGTATAACTTATTATAGCGTGTAACGAAGAGATATATGCGTCACGTTGATGCATTCCTTTTTTTAAGCTCACTATTATCTCTCATTTTTTGTACGTGTACAGAGAAAAGAAATTATTATATGTATGTACTTTCAAAACTTATGATAGTATAATTTATACCGGTCTTTTACTTTCGAATATGAGAATGAAGTCATGTTATTTTAAAATACATACCGCTAGAGAGTGAGAGAGAGAGAGACAGAAAGTTATGTATTATAAGTTCTTTTTTATTTAAATATAATATTCTTTTTAAGTTTTAAAAGAAATTATCTAATGTAAAATGTATGATGCGTAAAACTTTTATAAAATGAAATAATATTATTAAAAATATACATGTATATGGGTGTGTATGTTTTAGACACACATTATCTAAATAATATCGGACTAAAATTTTAATTTATATTAGTAAAACTAAGAAGAATTATTCATTTTCAGAAATAAAAAAAATGTAAGTTTTTTGTTAAATAAAATCTAACGAATAAATAATTAAATAAATAAATAAAAACGTGACAGTAAAAGTTAGGGAAAAGAAAGAAAAAAAATGTAATAGATTAATATATTCATTAATTTACTTCGACAAACGAGCAGCAGGTAGTCGCTTAATGAATATTAAAAAAAAAAAAAAAAAAATACAAGTTGTTGAAGAAAAATAAAATAAAAATAAAAAAACATTAAATAAATAGAAACGAATTCTTTTTGATAAAATTTCTCTTTTCGAGTCTTAACGTTTAATGTACGTCTAAACATACTACTGGCCAAGCCGAAACTCTTAACTAAATAGTTTGTACTCGAGTGTACACGTTTTAATCCGGCGCTTTGCTGCCTTCTCCACCTCTTCCTGTCCTCCTCCTCCACCTCAACCTTCTCAACCTCCTCCTTTTCCTTCA